>NW_022900919.1:10571657-10607158 GCF_012274545.1 Fukomys damarensis | reverse complement strand
CCCCCCCCCCCCCCCCCCTTTTTTTTTTTTTTTTTTTTTTTTTTTTTTTTTTTTTTTTTTTTTTGTGCTGGGGATCAAACTCAGGACCTTGTGCTTAAGAGGCAGGCGGTGGCATCACTGAGCTAAATCCCTGGCCCTGCTTCGATTTTTCTTAATAACACTTACCATTACCCAAAATCATGAGTGAGAAGATAATACACAAGAGTAATGGTTTACTCTTCTGTCCCAACCTAGAAGGGGCTCTGGACTCTCAGGGAGGTGGTGATCATGAATGGATCAAGAAGATGAAGGTTTACAATGGGGCTTCGTGCCCAGCCAGGCACCAGCAGCACAGTCACTGTGCCTTAGAATCTTTGGCCACCCAGGGTGAAGACACCCTGTAAGTGTTCTGCATGCATTAATAGAGAACTTCCACTATTGTCAGAAGTAGTATGAAAGGCAAGGCCAGTTCTATCATAGTCATGCATTTTCCCCAAGGAAACTGAGGCTTAGAGAGCTTTTCTGAAATTAATTTTACGTTTGTGTGAGATGGACAATTCCTCTAGTGAAAATGGGGGAGTGAATACATCATACTGACTTTGGGACTTGGCTTTGTTGTATGTTTGTTGAAGAATATGGACCGAGTCAGATCCTGATAATCAAATGCAAATTGCACCTGGCTCAGTGTATGATTTTGCTACTGGAGTTTTATTTGAATATAGCCAAGCTCATTCATTTATGTACTAGTGGTGTGTGTGTGTGTGTGTGTGTGTGTGTGGTGTCTGTAGAATTGAATGATAGTCTGAATCCCTAAAATACTTGATACCTGGCCCTTTACAGAAAGAGTTTGCAGTATCCCGAAAGAGAAAGTTTAAGTTTTGTCAACCCTCTCAATGATACCTAAATTACCCAGTATTACTCAATATGCTGTTCTCTCCTTAAGCTAGTAAACAGTTTTGGGTTACTTTTATTGACTGAACTAACACCTATTACACTACAGCTTCTAAAGATCCCAACTAGTGACAAATTAGGTAGCTTACAAGATGGAAGTACTCTCCCCTGTCAATATTGCTCTTCTAGGCCAAATAACTAATATTCCTGATCATATTAGGTTAAAAGCATTGCAGGGCACTGAATTCTCTTCTCTTTTTAAAGAATAGCTTTTATATCTATTTGGAGCTATTATATGAACCCGACTTGTGACTTCTAAAGTGTTTTAAACCAGTTTTACTTGAAATTCAGTAAAGGAGAAAACAGAAAATGTGTTCCATTTTGATGTAGTTTTCCCCAAGATAATTTGCCACCAAGAATACAATTTTGAAAAGGCAATTTGAAATTTTTTAGTTTAATTTTTTAAATTTTCTACTGGGTATTCATTACAACATCCAAGAGAGAATAACTTTTCCTACTGAGAGTCCAGTTTCATAGTAACCAAGCAGACACTGACAGAGGAAGGCAATTGGTTTACACTATCAAAATTGTTAAGAAAATTCTTGATAACAGGTCCTGATCACTTTTCATGGCTATGGTAGATACTCTGTATTAAAATGAGGCATGGTATCAGAAAGCAGCCTTCACAGATCCCTGCGGCCTAAGAGTGCATGTACACAAGTCTTTTCTGATCCCAGTACAGGAAGACACAGCAATCCCCCGCATGGCCAGAAAGGGAAATGGCCCTGGAGGGAAAGGGCTAGTATCTTCCTTTGCAACCCTCCGCAGCTATATTAGAATGATTTCACAAAGTTCCTGAACACGGTTGCAACTGTTCCAAGAATCACAGGACAGTGGTAGAATATTACATTGAAAAAAGAAGTTAAAAATGGAAACAATGCTTTTGCAAATAGGGAGGGGTGAAGGGGTTGAAGGGAGGTCAGGGGATTGGGGAAAAATAAGAAGCAAGACATATCCTGAACAGGTACAAATTCCCAATAATGGATGTGATCACAACGAAGGCCTAAAATGCACTGATAAATGTAATAAATAAAGAAACAAACGAAACATTACGTTTGACTTAAGTAATTCAAAGATTTATGCGATAATCTCTGCGGAACCACTAAAAGAAGTTCTGAACTTAGGTTCTAAGTTATTTATATGAAACAGACAGTGGGTTCTGAAATTTATACAAGGAGAAGGAAGGGGTGGAAAAGGTGGTAGAGAAAGAGGAGCGAGCTACTAATGCATAACTAAAACGATAAGAAAGGGAAAGGAACGTGATGACAATATCAATAAAGATGAGTACCAAGGAGATCATAAAGGAGAAAGAAAGGAAGATAACTTGTGTAATAAACGGAAGAAGTAACATGACTGACATGAGGATTTAATGAAGAGGTAAATTTGCATCAACTTACATACTCAGTTTGAAAGAACTAAAAACCAAAGTCAATCTCGAAGCACCGCGAATAGAAACACCTTAAATATGAAGGTAGAGAGTAATTATAAGAAAAGGTTATACAATATGCAGACTAACTTGATGATAAAAATGGTTACTAATAGCAGAACAAGTAGGCATTAAGGAAGGAACCAAGCCAGAAACAAAGAGGAACATTGTTAATAAAAGGAGGCCTGATTTGCTAGACAAATATAACTTCAAACATGTATATATATAATGACATTACTTCAAAATACATATGAAGAAAAATCTACGGAATATAGAGACAAATCTATGCTAAAAATAGTTTAACATACCCTGATGTCTGTCAAGTAACCAGATAAATATTGATAAGACTATATAACTAAAATAAGATAATACATCAAACCAAAGTGCATATTTATTATGTATTTATATGCATGCAACATATCCATTCTGTATCCACTATGTGTAAAACATAAACATCGCATCCAATAGCCATTTAGAATATTAAAACTCAACCTTATCATCTTCAAATATACATGGAACATTAGAGGGCCCTTTGTTTCTTTTTCTAGTAATATAGGCATCTATCAATCTATGTAGCATGGGTTTTGCCTCTGGGTTTTTCTCCTTTATCTATTACTTTCCTTGGCTGTCTTTAAAGTCAATGCTAAGAGTACGTCCTTCTTTCTTGTACATTCAGCTCCTGGCTACTGAACTTCAGAGGCAGAGCACCCCATCTCCATTAGTGATGGTTAGCTCAGGTTCACAGATTCTTAAGCAACCTAAAATAAGAACATCAGCAGCTCTTGCATGTTTGATTACAGGAAGGATGCCCCAGCCAGGCCGATTAATTTGCTATCTGATTTTTACTCTTATACCAAAGTTGCAAAACAGGCAGCAAGATTGGTGTGTTGCAGGAAGGATGAAAATTTTATCTCCAATATGACATAGAAGTGTAGCACATGGAAATAATAAATTTCAGTTGATTTTTGAATTGGTTTTATTATTTTTTAAATTGTGTATTGATGATGCACCCTCTCTTTCCCAGATAGGGGAAGCATTGCTTCCACCACAGAAAAAGAAACCTAGCTCTCTAGATGCAGGTACCTTTTGGTTCACTTTATGTGTCGCTCTCCCTCAAGGCACCCAGACTTCTGGGGGAAATTTCCATCGTAGGTAATTTTACTCAACTGGGAGGTTGTAACTGTATGTTTAGGAAGATGTTATTGGTCTAAATTTTTATCATATAACTTTAAAGTGTCCAATTTTATTATATATCTATATCTATATCTATATCTATCTATATCTTAACTGTATGTTTAGGAAGATGTTATTGGTCTAAATTTTTATCATATAACTTTAAAGTGTCCAATTTTATTATATATCTATATCTATATCTATATCTATATCTATATCTATCTATCTATATCTGTATATATCTATATCTATCTATCTATCTATATATAATGAAATATTATGGTCAAGCTAATTAACATTACCATCATCCTACATAAATCCTACATAAGGTCACTTTTTAACTTGCCTTTGTCCTTCAAAATCTTCTAACTTTGACCTCTTACTGTTTGAGATTAAATGAAAATGACCTTTCAACATGGAAAATCTCTAAATCCCGAGATTCCTTTGTTCCTATCAATGCTTTTAGCCTGCCGAATGTTTAAGCTCAACTATTTCTTCTAACACCTTGCCAGATGTAATCATTAACCACCAGCACCAACCACTCAGATGTAGGTTTCAATTTCTTTCCCAAGCAACACGTCCCTTTGGCCAGCGGTCGTTTCCCTGGCATTCCCAGGTGCACCGTGCATCGTCACAGCCAACTTGGGTAACCTGTTCGTGTGGATTGTGTGTATTGGTCCACCTTCCCTTTCAAGCATCTGACATACTTTCCTTACCCTTAGTATTTGTGAGGTCCTGTAAGGTTGCTCTGTGCTCACAGCAATCTCAGCCTTTCACTGCGGACTTAAAATAACATTTATTTCTCATTCACATAGCAGTGTACATTAGAAAATATCCATCTGGCAAATGTGAGTTATGGCTTCTTTGATCTTGTGTCTTTACACTATTAATAAAGGGGGAGGGCCCTGGATTCTGAGAGAGAGAGAGAGAGAGAGAGAGAGATGGTCTAAAATATAGTGATTGCTGCCTAAAAATTTGACCTGTGGCTCATTTTATTACTCCAAGACTGCATAAAAACTGCCAGAAGCATTGGGTGTATGGATATATTTTATCTGAAATTCATGTTTTAAAAGAGACGATTTTAAATCCTCAAAGTGAAAAGGCATAAGTAAACCATCATGATGGTTCCATCAACTTTGCCTTATTCTTATTTTCTTTTTCAAAAATTATTTCATTGCTTTTTTCAGCTTTCACTTTGTTATTAGCAACTGTTGTAGCTGTTCATTTCTCACGGGCTGTGTACGTTACATACCACATCTTAACTCTTCTTTTTCATCCTCATCCCCCCACTTTGCTCCTTCCTCCATCTCTTGGTCCCCTTCCCTTTGGCAAAAGGTCAATCTCCCTTTCTCTCACTATCTGTGTTTTATTTTGTTCTTTGTTTATATTTTTGGTTTCTCATATAAGAGAAACCATGAGCTTGAAGTGCTTTTTAAAAGCAATGAAAAACTTTAAACTTGTTTAAAAGCTTATCCTTGAATCATTCCATTACTTTATTTTAAAAATTATTATTATTATTATTTATTTTTGTTTTTTGAGACAGGGTCTCACTATGTAGTTGAGACTGACCTGGAACTCACTATGTAGCCCAGGCTGGTCTTGAACTCACAGTGATCCTCCTGCCTCAGCCTCCCGAGTGCTGGGATTACAGGCGAGCGCCACCACGCCCAACTCACACCATATTTTTAACCATTATAATAAACATTATTAAACATATTTTGAAAGTTAATAGAGTAAAAAGCAATTAAATTTAATTCTATATATCAATGCTTTAATGTTTAAGGCTCATTTTCCATCATGGATTAGTATTATGCTTTACCTAGCATCAAATGAGGTTTGTTGCTGGTGCTGCTGTTGTTGGAGTCTTTGTGGGTACAGGGTTAGGCTTTAACATCATTACAAGCATCTGTACATTCCAGGGAGGGTTAGCAGGACATACTCTAGAGGGTGGATCTCCCTCTATTAGGGTGGCTCTGGGATTGGCTCTGGCCTAAGAATTTCATGTGCTCCTTACTCACATATGCCCGTATGTTTCTACTTATCAGTTGGTTTTACAGTGTCAAACAATATTTTCAAGAACAGTTAATAGTGAAATATTTCTGGAAATGGCTCACTGAATCATTATATCTATATTTGCATGGAAATTGAAAAAATATTCCTATACAGGAAGCAAAGTAACATCCTCATAATCGAGCACTAAAACTTGAGGCCAACAGGAATCTGTATAATCAAACTTTGTACACTAATAATTATTCTCCCCTTACTTCTTCACTCAACTACATAACTTAACTCTAGCCCCCTTTCCTTCCTGTCTTTTGATAATTATGAAATTTTTTTTTTTATTACGGGAACTAGGAAAAGAGAAAGGCTGTCATCCTTCATGTTGTTAACAGTCCTGAGAAATTCTGCTTTGGCTCTGCTCTCTACAGAGTTATCTGTTAAAGGACTGATTTGTGAATGTCTTAACAGGTTTTGAAGAAAGAGGAACCATTGGGAATCACTTCCTTGATTCGATGGTTCCTTGATTATTCGTTTGCAAATCTCAAAAAGATGGATAGATAAAACTGAAGGTTGACCTGTAGACTAGCCACATCATTTCGGGGTGGTGTATTGGTGTCTCTGGAAGGATTATCCCAGGTACATCAAGGAAATTGTAACAGCTTATAGTGAGCACGGGGCCAGATATAGGTCTGGGATGTAAGAAAATGGCTCTGAGCATCAGGAGCATGCCAGCTTCAGGGCAGGGTGGGTAAGCCTTGGGAGACCTGATGTTCCAGGCTGTGTGTCCTCCTTCCCGTGGAGCAAAATATGAATAGCATACAAACTTGACCGAAGGACTCCAATATTAGGAAGACCGATGTTCAGGCACCCATGCTATTGGGTTGAGAGCTGTAGAATTAAAGGTTAACAATCTGGCGTGTGGGTTTAAATTGGAGGTGTGGGGAGTTAGTCTGCTCTCTTTTAATTTTTCCACTTTTGTATTTAACTTGACCGGGAAATGACTAACGTCCTAACTAGAAGAGGTGAGGTGTAAATGAACACGCATTATAATACATAATTATATTAGCATTTGTAAAATATTTTTAAAGCCAAAGCCTTCTAACCCAGCTTAATAAAAGTGCACTGAGTGTGACTGTGTGGACTGCACTCCATCAAGACCACCGTTCTGAACACCTATCAGAATCTTTGTATTCCTTCTACTGCACCTATTTGAAGGGGGAACTTTGGACTCAACTTTGAGAAAGTTGTTAGCAAAGTGTCATTTAATAGTAGTATGGCAAGGAGGGCAGACATCATTGTGCACGTTTACAAAATACGCTTCATTTCGATGCGTTTTGCTTTACTGATTATATTAACAGCAGTGTGAAGATTGTTTATGATATATTAAAAATGTATTAATTGCTTCCCTGGTAGAACAAGGGACTTGAATGTCAGGGTAAAGTTTGTTTAAAAATAATTAGATTGGTGGCGTGTATATTCAAATTTTTGAAATTTTTTTGGAAAGAAATGAAGTTTCATAATGACAAATAACCATGCCTAGTATTTCACTAAGAAAGGAGAATTCAAAACTTTCAGAAGAATTGATGAGTTTTAGTTCATGCCTATAGAGCGTTTCTATCTTTTAAAAGATGTTCATTTGTTTTAAGACTATTCATTTATTGTAGATGACAACAGTATATTTTGGTATTTTAGTATTTGGCCAAATATCTAAGACATAGGCATCATAGAAATAAAAAAGAGATACAGATTAATCTGTCACTCTCTAAGATGTTTTTGTCTTAGATCACCTTCAGCTAATTGTAAATTTTTAGTATTTTCATCGTATTTTTAATTTAAATTCTATTCCAATGCCCTTCCTATTTTTTCTTCCTTTACCAACTAAAATGTGAGCACTTTTCTCTAACACACCCTTTTCTTTTGTTTCTTTTTTTCTTTTTATGCTAGGCTATTCATCGACAGCAGTGAATCTCTAGATTGAAGTTGCTGCGGGTTTGCAAGTTCATTAACCCATGAAACTTCCACTACTCATTACTCAGACTGAATTTATCACACAGAGAAATGTGCCAAACTCCAGGGAAGAATAAGCAGAATATAAATTCTATTGAATATGTCACACTGGAAGTCTAGCTTCGGCCAGGAGTTTAGATCAGTGGTTCCACAGCCTGCCTTGCTAGCGGGAAGACCCCAGTTTGAGTCCCGGTACCAAATAAAAATAAATAAGTAAATAAATAAATGACATTTAGCTTCATGTGTTTTGTATTTCTCCATTCTGAAGATTTTACTTCTCTTGGTAGTTGGTAGGTGTACAGTAGTTCAAGAGTTGGAGCGAAGAGTGTGATAAACCAGCTATCTTAACCAGCACAGTTACTTCTGGCCATAATTATTACAACAGGTTCGCACCTATGTTTTCTGGCCCTTGATGCATCTAAAACAGAGTTTGAGGCTACACAGTTTGTCTGAATGCATGTGTAATGTCTGATAAGTGTCTTCTCACACCCTGAGGACTTTTACAGGCAATTTGCATTTCACAACGAGAGAAATCAGCTGGAGAAGCTTTATTATTTGGTATAATAGAGGGGAGTGTGAAAATACCCTAGGTCTACAGATGGTACTGCTCGTTAGCCTTGAACATGTACATGCGCGGGCATTGCTTTATCTCCACTAATACTGTCACGTAAGGGCAATTTTTAAAGGTAAATCCATAGTTTAGTTGGGTTGCAATAATTAGTAGAACTTCTTTAAAAATAGATGGAATACTTACTTGAACTACTGGGTGTGGAATGACTTCATCATACCAGGAAAAATTTTCTTTTTGTGTCCATCTCTCTTAAACAGAAAACTGTAATGTGTCCATAATGTGATTGGCTTGATTTCTAAATAATTTAGAAGATAAATCAGAGCTGCTGTAAGTAAACTTCTCTAATGGTGGTGTACTCGCAAAGCGTGTGCATATGTGCATAAAACATGCTACAGTAATACATCTAAAGCCTCTCGAAAGAATCTTTGAAAGAAAACCATAAGCATATAAAAATGCCTGTCAATGAACAGAGTCTCTTCAGAAAACTTTAGGATACCTACAATTCATGAACTTAACTGAATGAGATACCATTCCATCATTGAGTTGAATATTTACTTCTACATCTAACCAACCTGGGAAAAATGATAAATGATCCCTATTGATTGTTAGATAGAGCCACTGTGCAATTTACATATTTACATCTATATTTTCGTGGGGAAACACATTCCAGTACTTTTCAAACTTTTGGTATAAGGGTCCGTTTCTATTCTTAAAAAATTATGGGGCATTCCAGAGGACTTTCATCTATGAAGGTTATCCATAAGTATTTTTGGAATAGAAACTGATAATTGCTTGAGATATTTAAGGAACTTAAAAGTGACAATAAAAATTAATTTTATGTTAACAGACAACAGGTTTTGCATGAAAAAAGTGAGGAGCAGCATTTTTGATAATTTTTGTCAATCTTAATCTCGGCTCTAATGGAAGGCAGTGGGGATTTCATATCAGCTTTTGGAATCAATCTCTTAATGACATATTTTTTGGTCAAGGGGCATGAAGAACATTTAGCTTTACACAGACATTCAGTTGAAAGAGGAAGAAGCAAATTAATACTCCTTAAGACAATTGTATATAATCTTTTCTTGATATGGCACCAAAACTTGACAAGTGTTATGTTTAAAAGACTATAAGTGGGAATCTTGAATTATATTAGTAAATATTGGTAAATCTTGTTACATTAAAATGATGTGATGTGTTTTGCTTTTAAAAAATGGGTATTTCTCCCATACGTAAAAAAAAAAAAAAAAATTAAGAGAGGGTCTTGCTCTGTATTTCAGGCTGGGCTTGAATTCACTTGGTAGTCCTGGCTGATGTTAAACTCACTGCAATCCTCCTGCCTCAGCCTTCTGACTTCTGGGATTATAGGCATGAGCTACCATGCCAGCTGCCTATACATAATCTTGACATTATCATGCCCTAATTATTTACAAAATATTAGCCTACTAAATTATGTAGGTGTTACAAATGTTGACATACTTTATCATACAATTTCAGAAATTAAAAACTGTCATTAAAATATCACTGCTATCAGAAATGTCTTTAAATTTGGGGAAGCTATTATGATTATGGGAGTGGACACAAATTTTCCAAAATTCTCATATTTGCTTGATAGTTCAAACTTGGATGGTTTATATCTAAAATGTCCCCCAAATTCTCATGAATGCTTTACAAAGTTGCTTTGATCAGACTGTACATTCAGCAGAGAATTAATCTATCGATTAATGAACTTATTGGAAATTGAGCCAAATGGCCTCCTACTCCTGAAAATTGTGGGGGCTACGTGTTTTGTCCAAGTGTGGGGAAAATGATTCAGACAAGCTCATGAGTTAACTTTAGGAAACAATCTGCCAAATATCAAAATCCAATAGCTATTTTTAGCCCTTAAGTAATTATTTTAACTAAAAATAATATTCCATGATAAACAAATGGCTAGGCATTTAGTCCACAACCGAAACACCAGGCTTTCTCTAGTAACAAGCATTGTCAGGCATGAGAAGTATTTCATGTGTGCTTTCCATTTTGCCAAGAACAAAATAAAAAAGTAAAGACCTGCACTCAAGGGTCAAGATTTAATAAAAGTAATATTTGTACAGTTTTTTCAAGAGGCTTCTTAAATGAAAGCAACATTTCTTTTTTATCAGAGGGTATGAAATGGTGGCTATAGCATAGTTTAGTACCATATCCCCTTTATCAGCAATGGCACTAGTGGTTCTCTGGCCCATTTCTTTACAAGTATGTTATGATTTGTGTCTAGATGTCCCCCCTAAGTCTCATTCAATCATAGGAAGGGTTTTTTTTAGAGGAGGCTGAAAGCGTATGATGCTGGGATTAAGGATGTGTGATTACTAAATCAGTCCACTGATTGGTTTGGCATCGCTCAAAACCTGGTAGCATAGATAGAATATAAAAAGGGGCAGAAAGAAGCTACTAAAGTTGCTCATTGGTTCTCTTGCTTGCTTTGCAAACTTCTGCCCACCATGAACTCTTTCTCCTCTGCAATGCCCCTCTGCCATGCCACCTGCCTTGGAGCCAGTAGATTATGGGCTGAAACCTCTAAAACATCTGAGCTAAATAAACCTTTCCCCCTTTAACTTTGGGTGTCAGGTATTTTGTCTCAACAACAAGAGAAGAGTAGCTAAAACACAGCACAAATGTGAACACAGAGAAACTGACAAATAATGTCATTTTATTATGCAAGCAATAGCAAATTCATAAACCACCCCAAATGTCTTGGAAATATTTATAAATTTGCAAGTCATACCTTGGAAACCACTGACATCTACAATAACATGTGTTAAAGTGCTCTGTGTGTCTAACTAGTCTTTCCTATTGGAAGATCAAAATCTTTCTTCTGTTGTGATTTTAAACCACATGCAATGTGGGTCTGTGATTTTTTAAAAATTAATTTTATCGGTTCACTTTTTTTTGCAGTACTGGGGATCAAACTCAGGACTCCACACTTGTGAGGCAGATGGCAACACCACTGAACTAAATTCCCAGCCCTATTGGCACACTTTCGATATGCATAATGATCATGTACATCACAGGGACTTTGTACCTATAGATGTCTTGATTTTTCGTTTCTCTCCATTCCACTCTCCCATCAACTCTTCTCCTCTTTATTTACAAAAACATTGCTTCCCTTTATCCCTTCTATTCTTTTCTTTTATTCCTTTTCCCTTTCCCTTCCCCTCTCCATTGCTTCTCTTCTCATTTGAACTTCATCTTCCAACTTCCTAATATCTGTCGTCCACACTTATTTATCCTCTCTCTCTCTCTCTCTCTCTCTCTCTCTCTCTCACACACACACACACACACACACACACACACACACACACACACCACTGTGATATTTAAATGTTTGTCTGATTTGTTCCACTTACAAGAAGGGTCTCAGGATGTATCCATTTACATAGACATGTCTCAAGTTTTTATTCTTCTGTATTGCAGAGTAGTACTTCATTTCATGAAAAAATGCACATCTTCTTTATCCATTCTGGTAAAGATTTTTTCTCATGCAACAGGTTTTTTCTTCCCTCTGTTGATGATTTCTTTTGCTGTGCAGAAGCTTTTTAGTACGATGACATCCCAGATGTGGGTTCTTTGTAATATTTCCTATGCAATCAGGGTTTTCTTCATAAAGCCTTTGCCTAACCCCATGTCTTCAAGAGTTCTACCCATTCTCTCTTCCAGTAGATTTAGTCTTTCTGTTTTAATATTTATATCTGATCCTTTTTGATTTCAGTTTAGTGTATGGTGAGAGATATGGGTATAGATTTAATCTTCTACCCATGGAAATCCAATTTTCTTAGCACCATTTATTAAAGAGGCTTTTTTTCTTTCAGTGAAGGTGTTTGGCCCTTTTGTTTAAGATAAGGGGCCAAGTGTGTTTGAAGTGTTTTCTGTGTTTTCTATTCTGTTCCACTGATCCTTGGGTCTGTTTTTGTTTGTTTGTTTGTTTTTTCCTGTATCATGCTGTTTTTATCAAAGTAGCTTTGTAGTACAGTTTCAAATCATCGATTATGATACTCCCTGTCTTGCCTTTGTTGCCCACAATTTCTTTGCTCTTCTAGGTCTCTTCTGGTTCCAAATGAATTTTAAGATTGTTTCCTCTAATTCTGTGAGGTGTGCTATTGGAATTTTGATCCAGATTGCATTTAATCTGTATAACTATTTTGGAAGTATGGCCATTTTCACTATATTGGTTCTTCCTATCCAAGAACAGGGGGTATCTTTCCCTTTTCAGGTATTATTTTCTATGACTTTGACCTCATTTACTTTGGGTGGTTTACTAGAACAAAGAACTGTACAAAAGCAATTTGAAAATATCCTTGAGCAATTTGATAAAATACTCTCACCCCTCCTCTCCAAATCATTAGTGGTTTTTTGTTTTACTGGGGATCTAACCTAGGGCCTTGGTACTGAACTATATCTCCAGCTCTTTTTCTTGTAACCTTCCTTCCTTTTCCTTTCTTTCTCTCTCTCTCTCTTTCTTTCTTTCTTTTTTCTTTTGTTTTTTTGAAACAGAGTCTTGCTAATTTGCCCAAGTAATGCCCAAACCCACAGTCCTGCCTCAGCTTCCCAGAACACTACTCCTTATTTATAAACCAGGATCAGATCAGAGAGACAAAAGTCACGTAGACAGATATGACTTAACACAATATATTGGTTGGCTAGAAGGAAGTATTTGAAGGGCCAGGGCACAAAGATAATACCTCAGAGTGCCAAAAATAATCAAAACAGAGCCCCAAAGCATGAGGGATATGAAGCTCCGAACTCTTCAGAGTTTGTAACCCTGCTTCTGTTGCCGCTTCTACAGAGATGACTGCAAAGCAGCTAGAGGCTGGAGCCATCTGCTCCCCTAGCATGGATGTCAGTCTGCTGCTGGGGTGATGACAGGAACCAGTGTAAAGGGGAAAGGAAGAGTAAAAACACAAAATCCAAAGGAGGAAGTCCTTTTTCTTTGTCTACCTGTTTCAGTCTCTTTCTACAGCTTTCTGTTGTCAGAACCTAAGTTGAAGTCTGTTTCAAAGAAGTTCAGTCTCAGATTCATCATCACAGAAGAGAATACAGAAGAGCAGATTTGTTGGTTGTGTGACAATAAACAAGTAAATAACTGGCAGGTCACCACTTTGGTTTCTCAGAATCTATACTTACTCTTCTATACCAGTTGGAAATGCTAGATAATAGTAATACATTTAGGCTTTTGTCTAAGAAGAAGAACATTCTCTATCTTGACAAAAGTGCTTTCATCCATTTCCCCCCCAAAGAGGCTCAGAATCTCAATAGTAAAAATACCCACCTCATGGCAAAGGTCATTGAAATCATATCTAGGAGATACTTATGTCTCTTTCAGTGAAGGCACAAATTCTCACCGGAACAATGTATAACCTAACAATAAGATTGGAGGTAAAAACTCATAAAACAGTAAGAAAAGCTATGGAAGGCAAAATTAGTGGGTCCATAGTAATATATAATATGAATGTGAAATCCCGCAAAGAACAACCTGCTTGGCTGCTACAATCACTTTACTGTAGCTGGTCTGAATGACATCATTCTTCTGGTACCAATTTCATTGCGTCTTTCCCACAGGCCACACCGAACCCTTAGTACTAGTGTTAAATTTATTTGATTACTATTACATGGAAATATCATGAACCTACCAAAGAATTTCTTGGTTTTCAAACAACACTCTCCCTTCTTCTATTGCAACAGTTCAATTTTTCATTGAATCAGAAAAATCACCTCAGACAGTGAAATGCCCTCCTTCTTTACCTGTTGGTTCATTGGCATGAGAAACCAAAATTAGCAAAATGAGAATCTCAAATTCCCATTCGATGAAATGATAACACTTAGCAAGCATAACTTCTTTGGAAAATGAATACTTCTCAGTGAGGAGATTTCAAAAGGCAGTAAGAGATCTGTAAGTGATTTTTTTTCTTTTTTATAAATATTATAGAAATTAACCCATTTCCCACCTGGACATTCTGCAACTTTCACATCATGGGAGAAATTGACAAAACCTACTACATGCTATAAATGATAGCCCATATAAATCCTATCAGTCTTCTAGAGCATTTCCTCTCAATGGACAGTGTAAACCTGAAACTTTGAGGGGCCACTCTACCATTTGATTAGGCCTGCTGCTTCTGAGTGATGGGTAGAGCACACAAGAAGATTATCAGCTCTGTTTCCTTTTGTTGTCAGCATATATGTATCTCTCAGTCAGAAGCAGTGGTACTAGTTGTTGGGATACCATGAAAGAAATACTTCACAAAGCATTTCTGGTGAAAAAAAATGCTAGCTTCCATCTATAGAATCTGCAATTTTTTCTGATTGACCAACAGAATGAATTGCATGATATTCTTCAGTGGATTCTATTTCATAAGCACTGAGAGACAAAAACTCTTCAAACTTCTGTGTCCATCCTGAAAGCTTCATCCACAAGCCACTTCCCACATTTCCCAGCCATCATCACTATTTCTCCTCCTAGGTCTGTGGTCATTCATTCTGTGTAGACTGATTCTCAAAAATCAATTCCTACCTCTCTAGAGAAACAGAATCAAAATAAAATATATGTGCCATTATCTAAGAGGATTTAATAGGTGGGCTCACAGGAACAGCGGTGGAAGGGTCCACAATAGCCACTATGGGATAAGAGACAGAAGAATCCACAATGACCACCTGCACAGTGGAGAGCCAGAGGGTTCACTAGCTTTTCACCCCAGAAGGATGGAATCCACCGAACAAGAAAGATTAAGGATGCAGCACCAGTTCAAGGTCAAAGGTCCTGAAGCTCACTGGAGAATTTGCTGATGTGAGTCTGTGAAAGCTGAAGAAACCAGTTGCCGATCTCCAAAGACAATGGTGAAGTCTAGAGCTGGTCCAAAATGCACACAAGTCCTTCTTCCCCTTTTTACACTGTCCAGTCTATAAGCCTATTGGGTGGTGCCCCCCACATCTAAGGTTGTCCTCATCCCTCAGTTTGCATGTACATGTCAATCATCCCTCAGCCATGCCCAGAATTGTGCTCTATCAATACTCTAGGTTGTTCTTACTCTAGTCAAATTGACCTATACAATTGATGGTCACATGGGAAAACATCTGTAAGCCTAGACCAAATTTTATTCTTCCTCATGAGGTCATAGGTGTGGATTGAGAAAGCAAAGACAATGAGACATATATGGGTGGTCTATGAATCCAAGCTACTGGCTGTGAGGACATCTCTACCTAGTTATCCATCTGCTCATGCCTGATATCTCCTATGCAGCCTTCACTTGATGGTATATTGCTTCTGTGTACCCTCCACTTTATGTTCTCATGGACCATGCAATACCATCTTCATGCCAGAAATCTGAGGCTATATGGCCATCCCATGTCTCATGCTTAGGCTTTCAAACTCTAGTAGAGTCTGGAAAAACAGAAGCTGTTTCTTAAAAGGAGAATAATTTAAAAGAATATGGCATTAAGAAAAAAAAGTCTCGAGAAGTTCACACAGTAAGTCCTCTCTTGTGGCTTGTATGAGGCTTCCTACCGCAGGACTGTTTGCTTCAAATGCAAAGAACACTCAAGGAACTTCTGAGTTATAGGGATGGAGCAACAGAGCAGTTCTCCATGTTGACTGGCTAATGAAGTTCTTTTCTTTGTGGATTACTAAAAACTGGCCATATTCTAGTTTGCTTAAAACATGGGTTATTTAACACATTCAAATATGGCCTAAACTGACTCTAAAATCCAAAGGGGCCTACAGTAATGGATGTATAAATTTTAGTAAGTGTACTGATTATGCTTTATCACTACAATGAGAAAAGGAATTGCAAGGATTTAAAATTTTCGCTTTAAATATAATATTCCTGCTGGTTGCTTTGCTGTACTGAGTGGGTAGTTAAGAATTCTGGTCTTTGGTTTTCCTTCTATAAACTCTCGTATGCACAATAGCCAACCCACTACATAGTCTTTGGGTCATTATTGGCACAGTAATAATAAGTATATCAGCTGCTCTTTCTTCCACTGAACTTGCTTCAAAATATACTTCACTCCAAGTAACCAGAGATGACAATTTAATTCATTATTCTACCACTGGGTGTTGTTAATCACCATTTTCCATTGAAAATTAGCTTAGTGCAGTAGTACCTTATACATGAGAGATGTGTTGGAAGACCCATAAAGAATTGCTGAAACTGTGGATAGTTTTAAATCATATATATCCAGTTGATTCTATGTATGCACACCTAAGATAAAGTTTAATTTGTAAATTGTGTACACTATGAGATCAACAAAAATTTATAATAAAACAGAATCATTATTAAAATTATGAATTATATAAATATGGTCTCATTCCCTCTCTTCAGATGTGTGATTCTGTACTAATCTTGTGATGATGTGATCGGAGGCTGATGCCTATGTGATGAGATGTAGGGAGATGAATGGTTAAGCACTCGTCATGCATTGTAGCTGTAACTTTTGTAGCCTAAGGGACAATAGCGGAATACATTTCTTCTTCTTTCTTCATAATGGCAAAGATAAGAAATTTTGATCTTCTTAAAGATTCTAAATATCAGCATATGATATTTCTTATTTCCCAAATGGAGAGCGTTCTTTTTTTTTTTTCTTTCCGCTTAAAAGAAGCACATTATGGCTTCTCTTTGGCTTATCTGAATGGCTGGTATCACCAGTCTAGAACTTTAGGATCCATAAATAAGTAAAATAAAAATTACTTGAACACAAGCACCATGTTAGTATGACAGTTGATTCCGGAGACTGATAGGTGGAGAGCATGTGGAGTGTGAGAGACCAGGGATTTAGCTCAGTCATGCCACGCCTGCCTGGCAAACGCAAGGTCTTGAGTTTGATCCCCGGTACTGGAAGAAAACAAAACAAAACATAGAGTGTGGATACACTAAAAAAAGAATAGTTCACATCCTGAATAGGATATGGGAGAACAGCTTGAGATTTTATGACTTTACCCAGAGTAGCCAAAAATATAAAATCTGTTAATTGTTTATTTCTGGGACTTTGCACTTACTATTTTCAAAATGAAAGTGGCAAAAGTGGAAGCTTCAGAGAGCAAAACCTGGGCTGGGAAGGTAGTATTGTAGTTTGCCCATAGCCAAAGACATAACCAAAATCAATCCTAGAAAACCTCTTTTGACAGTTGCACTTATGGTATCAAGTACACTATTAGTGAGAGTCTTGTTAGGAAAAGGCAAACCATCCCAGACGTTCTAACAGAGGTAATTTAAGTTGTTTATGCAGATGTTGAAGTGGTATGGGCCAAAAGCAATCAAAAAAAGAACACAGAAGCCTCCAAGATAACTGATGGAAAGAGCTGTGAGTGGGAAAACACAGTGTTTCACTTCAAGAACACAGGAGCTTGAATGGAGCACCTGACTCCAACTCAATGCTGCTGGGACTTTGGGGAAGGTTTCATGAGGCTGATTCCGCTGGTTCTGATACCTAGAAAGGGGCTGAAAACAACTGGGGCTGCAAAGCTTGAATGGTATTGCAGGGCTAGATGTGGGGAAATCTCTCATCTTTGTCCCCGGTGTCTATTTTGCTGATATGTCTCCTATTGGTGAAATTCAACAGCAAACCAGTTCACAAGGAAATCTGGGAAACGTAGTTTACAATACTCTTAACCCCCACATTGCAGAGCAGAATGCACAAAGAGCTAAGTGGTCTTGCACAAAACAGTGGGACACAGGGACATCATTCATTTTGTCCTACCTGTGAGCTGGATCTTTTGTGAAATTAACAGTTGGCATTGCAGGGAGGCTGAGAGTGAAGGACCTAGGCTCATGTCACTTTTCTTTCGCTAGTTCCACGATCTTAAATTATTTATCCTCCATGAATTTCAGTTTACTCTTATATAAAATGAGAAAAATTTTACTTATAATATTGCAAGTTGTATACAAGGTTGAAGTAGCGTAAGCGAGTGTGCTTACTATTGTTACTGGGATATGGAAACAGCACTTACAACTGGGTTATTAACTAAAAAAAAAGACTTTCTACTATTGTCTTGTTATTTGTGCCCTTTCAGGTTGGTAAACATTATTTTATTAAATTGTCTTCGAAGCTATAAGACATTAAAGCCCAAGAAAAGCAAATCAATAACCAAATTGAGACTGAAATAATCTATTTGTTACAGTGACTTATTTCCCTAAAGTTTTTATCCTTTTAAAAGTTTCGTTGCATTGTACATGATAAAAATACACAGTGCTAGCATATTTGTAAAGTTTCCAATACTTTCTAACATATTTGGGCATGCAAAGTCACTTGTGAAAAAGCTTTTCTGGTTTTAAAGCATGTGTAAATATAACAGGATTAAAATGCATAGGTGTAATGTTTTTATTATTTCAGAAACTAGCACAGAAAAACAAGTGTTTTTGAACTCTCTAATCATAGCAGCCTTTCTTATAAAGTGGTTTAAATACATTTTGAGTTGCCTTGATTTGCCTTGAAAGCATTGGTTCAACGAATATATGTTCATACTTTTCATTTTTGAAGGACTTGTTCGGCATCTGAGATGGAGAATATCCACAGTAATTATCCAATTCACAGATGACTTTATTCTTATCTTCTCTGAAGTTATGCATTAATAAACATTTTCTTCTCTCTCTAGAAAACCTTCAAAGCCTGAGGGACTGACTCTGGATCACGGGTTGTGTTTGGCCACATTGTGCTGGTATAGTCACTTGCAGTGATACCAAAATAATCACTGCTCACCCAGTGTGCTCTCTGAGTCACCTTATTATCTGGTTAGAATGGCAATGAAGAGTTCATTTGGTTTGGAAATCTAGTAATGGGACAAGCTTATGTATTAGATTGAAGAAAAAGTTGGCTATTGGGTAAAATAAACAAATGCTAATGAACTTGAATCGTGTCTAAGTTTAAAATTTAGACTCAGGCACAAAAAAGTCCAACTTTTGTATCACAAGATCTCACTGATAAGAATATATTTGGAGATAATTAGCACATCAGAGTGCCTAATGTTATAACTCTGGGTAAAAGAAAATATTTTCTTGCTGTTATATTTCTTTGTGTTGCATATGATTGTTGTCACAGTCAAAGACTCAGGTTCTAGCTGGCTGCAGCTGTCACCAAATCATGCTGGGATAATCACTGGCAAATAAAGTCCCATTGAGCTATGAATTTTTATGCACAGGTTCATGTTCATGTGAATATATAATACTGAATGGTATATTGTACATAGTAAGCATGTAAAGATAATTTTAAACATGATTCTCCTAGGCTTCCTTCTTCTGCAATAATGGATACAATTCTTTGAGGAAAGATAATAGCAATCATGTAAGTTATGGGCACAGAAATACTGGTAGTGCATATGACCAGGGTTCATAAACTTCAAAACACTCCAGGTTTTAGTTGTGCTCATAGGATGGTGCCGTGCACTTAAACCACTGCATTTTCACCCAAAAGACAATCCCCAGACATGGCACCTGAGCTGAATTAGCTGCCAAGAAATCTATTTTTTTTTTTTTACTTTTTGTTTGTCCTGTAATGCTTTTCTCCATTGAAATGTAAAATGTGGTGATCATCGTATCCTTAGCCCACCTAAATCTATTACCAACTAATATGGTGAAATGTCACTTGCTTTTATGTCCCTGGTCAGCAAGCCAGTAAGTATTCCATCTTGAAGAGGCATTCTTGACTTAGGAGTTTATCAAAAGCATGGTTTGCAAAGATACTCCTCGGAAAAACATCCTTAGATTGCTTCATTTTACCCTGGAATTTTGATGTTTTTATTACTTTTCCAAAGCTGTTGAAAGAAAAACATACATATTTTGGAAGAAGATGTAAAAGTGATCCAATAGGAACTGGGTAGGCAGCGAGACTTCTGCCTGTCTAGCGCTCCTTTATTTTGTTCAATTTCTCCATAAAATGGAAAATAAGAAAATAAGGTATGTTGGTAGATGGGAAGGTTATTGTGCAAATATTTACAATACCACTAGTCTTTACCAATTGCAAAACTTCCCGCTGAATGTGAATGTGGTTCTCTATGTGTGGGTACATGCATTTTTCTCCTCTGGCCATGCCTCTCACTATTTGGGAGCAGCTTCTCTGGTACTTTCTACCTTGAAGTTAACTATTTACGGTTCATTCAAATCTTTAAAATGTGTCATGAAAGTTTCCCACAGGTAGGGAAATTGCACATTCAACCTACAACATTTTATACTCCTTTCTTGTCCCAGTGTATAGGGCAGACTAAGGGATCCTTTGGATTCTTACCTGCTGAAAGAACAGGTATCTCTTGTTAAGCAAGCTTGCTTTTGTTAAGAAACAACCAGAATCCCACTAGGGACTAGGACTGTTTCTTTTCACTAAGTACTGAAAGAGCCAAATCAGTCAACTGCTCTTGTAAGACACCACACCCACTATTGCGGCAAGTTTTACTGTAATTGCTGCTGTCAGTAACTGAACCTTCTACTCTTATTAGCTCAACGGTGAGCTCCTATGCCTTTCCGATTCCTCTCACCTAATAGCATTCACAGTCTTCCAATGCACTTATCATTTATTGGATTTTCTGTCCTGCTGCCACTGAATTATTGTACAAGTTTATGTGAGCCTTTTTCCTTTTAAGGAAAATTCTGTTTTTTGTTGTAATGTATTTGCAGCTTTCCAGAAGAGCGTGGACTCAGCACAGCACATCTTCAGAGGATGTAGAAGTGTAGCTTCAAGCTTCCTCTAGCCAGCACCCTCTTCAGCTCTCTTGTTACTGTCTGTTCTTTTTTCATGCCTATCTTAGGTGGCACAGAAATTGGTAGACATTTCCAGCTTCTACCAGTCCCTGTGGGAAAGAATGGCAGGTTTCTAGAACTGCTTCGCTCAGAAGTCAATGATACTTTGCCTAAATGACTCCTAATACTTAGTTCATTAGACAGACACTCTCGATCTCGAGTAGGACCAGCAGATATTGACACATGAGCATTGTTCTCTCCGGAAGTCTAAAAACCGAGGGACAAAGGTCAGCAATGGACTATAGCTTAGGTCTGCTCATTATTTTTCCCGAAATTTCATTAAATATCACGAGTGGAAGTAGCATATACAGGCTGGAAGGCTATTGAGCACAGCTAGGCTGCAGTTCTATTCATAACATATCAGAATGCTGATAAATTGTAATGTTCCAGATTACAATTTTTCATAGATAAGCTTTTAAACTTTTTTTGCTTTTTACTTTCAAGAAATTTTGTTTCTTGAGTAGAGTGTTTTCTCAGGACATTTGCCAATTTTGTACTTTCTTTAAACTGTTCATTTTACCCCCTTAGACTTTTTCTCCTAGACTTCATGTCGCGCAGTTCTCTAATATAAATTAACAACAACATACATTTTGATATTTCACTAGTTCAAATGACCTCATTGCATGCAAAACACATCATTACAAGGGTGGATAATTTGGGGCATTATATATTTTTATAAATGTGGCATTACATTTTCTTATCATAGGCATAGATTCCCTGGTCTCTGTTAAGCATTGTGATTATTTATGTATTAAATCCCTTACATTTAAGTTCTTATATTTCTTTTCGACTTGTGTATGCTTCATTTGCATTTGCAGCTTAAGGAATTGTAATAGAGTTCAGCAAAGTAAGGCTCATATGTGCATTAGTTTTGAGCATTCATAATTTGAAGCATGCATGGGTTTCTAAACTATTTTTTTCCTACCTGAGCTAGTTTCCTGTCTTGACCAAATAGAGTAGTTATGTGGCCAGTCATGAAAATTGCATGACCTTTTCCTTTGGAAAACTGTCTGAAAAAATACATACACATATATTTCAGGCAAGTTATTAAACCTGACAGTAAAACAAAAATATTATTTCTAGACCAATACCTTAGGCCACTGCCATCTCTGTGCCACTCCAAGTCACACCTATTTGTGACTTTCCATTTTCTGTGCTTCAAATTACTCTGAAATTATAGTCTACACAACTGATTATCAGATGAAAACACTGAAACAGAGATAAAATATCTTTCATACTCCTACAAACCTGATGAACCAGTAGTTTTTCTGCTGCTCTTAAATCTGTCATTTCTCTTGGATTAAACAGCTAAATTGAGCCACCTGTGAAGAAAACAATGTGATTTATTTCCACCGAAGGTAATTCCCATTCTGACAGCTCCAGTTTATAAGCAGAAGCACCTTTTGCTCTCTTTTTTAGCTAAATAATTTCCAAATGGCTTCTTATTTTCAGATATGCACCCCATCTCTTTATATTGAGGATCACCAGTGAATTTTAAGGGGCTACTCACAGGCTATAAGATTTTAGTTGCTGTTAAACTTTACTTTAAAACACATAGTGCTTGTCTCCTACAAATTTTCTATCACTGAAGGGATAGCTGCTAATGGGTGAGTTCCAGGCTCCACCCATGGTGTACTACAGAGGAAAACACTGCATGTCTACCATATTAAAAAATCAAGAAAGTTGGAAAGCAAGCTCTACAAACTGTGAATGAAGGGGTTAACATTTCTCCTAAAAATACCCTATCTGCAGACATTCAAACTCTGACAGAGGTTTAATAAAGGCAATTTTATAATAATTTCTTTAAAAGAACAACTTGAAGATAATCCATCAAATGTGTGAAAATTGGGCTATGAAAATATCTTTGACAAGAATTTTTAATGTAAAGGCTGTATTTAAATATTTGAGACTTTTTCTCTAAGTATACTTCGGCTGACTTCTGTTTGTTTTGTTTTTAGATAATGTGTAACATATAATTAATTTTTGGTTCCAAGAATGTTTATAGTGTTTAAAATATTGAAAGTATAGTTTTATATAGTTAGTAGTACATGTTGGTACATCTACATAGTATATAATTAGTATGATAATATTCTTATGGTACTATTTAAGGAAAGGAATGTAAAAAAGCTTGGTGAAGGTATGCTTTTTACTGAGGTAAGTTTCTTTCAACAGTAGTGGTATTACACTAAAATGAACTTGAAAGGTGAAGCGGGTGAAGAGAGGGCAGGTGTACGGGGAAAAAGCAAGAACCAAGATATATCATGTAAAGTTACAAGACCCAGTGATAAATGTAACTGCATTGTTTGCTTTAAATGTACCAATAAACTTAATGGAAAAAATAAAATAAAAAAATAAACTTGAGTCCCCTGATTTCATTCTAAGAAATTACTACTCACCTTCCTCTTACTATATCTTTGTTAAATCAGAATTTTATTATGTATGTTGGCATTTCAGAATGCACCAAAGTACATTTTACATGGTTTCGCATATGTCTTTGAAGCCTCAGAACAGCACTAAGTGAGCATTAAATATCTTATTTTCTCATTATCTAAGGTGATGATACAAAACATTTTTTTAAAGTTTTGTGTGCACAGATGTTCAGTTCAACACTGGAAATAATCAAAGTTTCCAACAATGCAAAAATGACTCATAATTTATGCTCAATGGAGACTCACAGAGCTACTAAAATTATGTTTGTGGAGTTTTTATCAATGGAGGCAAAACAATTGGTTAAAAAAGTATACTGTACCGAACTTCATTGAGAATTGTTTCTGTTATGCCAAAACACACACATGCAAAACAATAGGATCACCTGTAATTGTCAGTGGTGGTCATCTCTAGATAATTTCCTGATATTTTCATTTTTTCTGATTCTTCCATAATTAATCATCATGGTTTTAATAAAATATATCCAAATATATTTTTATCTTCTTTTATATGAAGAACTACTGAGTGTTCAAATGCTTTTTACAGTTCAGGTACCTAGACACGGTGAAGAGGGGTAGAACTTGGATACCGCCTCACCATTATGCTTAGGTTTAGATGACATTGTCAGCCGATTCTGTGTGTTTCCCCGCTAGCACTTCATCAGGATATTGATCTTAAAGTTTTATTGACAACTGCTGGGACACTGTGAGGCATGCTGTAGCCATTGGTCCCTCTCCTTTTCGCTTCTTGGCTTTGATTGAGCTATTGAGTAATGCTTGTGGGAGGCCAGGTCCCGTTGCTGAGATATCTATCCTCTGAAGAATTTAAACGTCCAGCCATCTGCACTTTCTTACTTTTGCAAAGCCCTGTACTTTTGTGAACATGTACCTTCTGCAGGCGTTAACATTTCTGCAACTGAGTCTTGCTCCTTATCCTACACGGTACCTTGGCTCATGTCCTTCCCATCTGAAAAAGCCCTCTTCAATATTCAGGTCTACAACTGTGCATCAGGGTGTGGGCTCCCAGATGAGGGTGCAAAAATGACAAAGCCAGCTTGCCAGATTTCACATGGGGAAAACGAGTCCACCATGATATTAGTAAAATTAAAAAGTGCTGGGGGAAAAAGAAGGAAGGGTAACTCTGTAAGACATCTGGAGCAGAAGCAATCTGGGTGTGGGGTGAATGGATAATTGAAGATGTAGTAAGATGTAGATAAATCAGGAACGAGAAAGACAGGGACACCATGTACTAGGTACGGCAGGCAAGGTAGTGAGGGGCACAGAGGGAAACGTGTCCTGACAGAAGACTCCAGGCTTTCTACTTCCCTTGAGATCAAACTTCAAGATAAAAAGATAGGTTAATTCTCAAAGCTGGAGGGTTTTGCGCGTCTCTTCAGAATCCTACCTCTCAACAGAGGTCAAATGGGAAGCTGGTGATTCTGACAGCACCGATTCAGTGGAAAGTGTAAAGGGATCTGCACATTGGAATAGCTGTTCAATATCACTTATCATTAGAAAAAGGCAAATGGAAATCACAATGAGACGCTGCTTTGCATCCGTTAGGAAGGCAGCTACTAAAATAGAATGGCAAGTTTTGGTAAAGATGTGGAGCATTTGGGACCTCTGTACCCTCTTGGAGGAGTACACAAAAGGATGCAACTGCCATAATAGGTCAATTAGGAAAATTTACTCATACGATTGGCATATGATCTAGTAGTTCCACTTCTGGGAATATATTCAAAAGGAATGAAAGCAGTGACTTGCATCATTCCAAATAGCCAAGGGAGGGGAAGCAATGCAGACCTTGGTGGGTGAATGAAGAGGCAGACAAAATGCGGTAAGGGTTACATTTCCATCCGGACGTACCCTGGTCTGCATCTGTATCTCCATCTCTGAACATGCACAAGCAGACACACACACTGGAGCACTATCCAGCCATAGAGATCGGAAGAAAATCCTTGCACACCTTATCACATGGATGGACTTCGACAGTGTGAGTCTTATGGAAATAAACCAGACATGGAAGGGCTTGGACTGTATAACTGATCTCATAAGAGTTACTTAGAGCAATCAAATCTATACATGTAGAAAGTAGATGGTGGTTGTTAGGAATAAGGGCAGGCGAGAGGGATTCAGAGCGGCATTTTTTGAAGGTTAAGAAAAAAAACAAATTCTGAAGACAGGTGATAGTGGTGATCATTTCATTATATGAATGTACTTAACAGTGCTAAATGGCAAGCTCAGACATGATTACCATGACAAACTTTATGTTATATGCTTTTTACCTGAATTAAAAATAAGAGTAGTTTCATAGTGACATAATCGTGGATACATTATATAATAAAATACTGACTTCACTTGAGTTTTTTATGCAAAGCTTGAAGAAATTTGTATCAGGTATCTCTCTGTTTCCCCGAAGCCTCTAGTGACATTTACTGAATCCTGTCCACTATCAAGTTTTATTAGTGGCAGTTTTGTGAAATCCTATTAAGGAATAAATATTTTGTGTAAGGTAAATTTGGTGCTCTGGATCTATTTTAAAGAGGAGCGTGCATGATCAGATTCTAGGGTGTGATGAAAGGAGACAAATAAGAGACAAATGGGAGGAAAACAATCAGGAATGAAGACCCAGAGGTAGGTGAATGCCTTATCAGCCAGGGAGCAACAAGGGTGTAGAGGCTGACAGGCAGGGACCATGGAGGAGAAAGGTAGAAAATCCAGTTGGAGATGAAGTCGGGAGCCAGCACAGGAGAGGCATAGGAAGTTCCGTGTGAAGAGTTGGAGATTTTGTTCTAATGTGATGGAGGGCATTTAAATGTGAAGGAAAGGGGAAACTCCTACCTTTAATCAGAGATCTGAGTGGCACCTTTGTTGCCTTCATTTTCCTACCCACACACGCAATCACAATTTCTGTTGATTTGATTCATGAAATCCAGCAACCAATATCTCTAGCCTCGAACATTAGCAGAGCCTAATTGCAATGACTGCCTAATTAAATATTTGTTCTCCAGCAAAATGTTATTACATTAAAAAAATAACTGAATGCTTCCTTGCTGTTGTTAAGCTGAGTTTGCATCTTTTTCATGTACTGAAGAGTCCCAGTCTCTGTGATATTTCCTGTCTCCCCTACCTTTCTGTGCCTTTCTCCTGTTTTCCAAAGAAGAACTCTTTCAAGGCCATTACCTCATTGCAGCTCCTTACAGTGCTCCTTCAATGCACCATCCAAATCTCTACCCAAATAACTCTTCCTCAGGAAAATTTCCTGGGCCCTTCATGCAGACCCAGACCCTAGTCCTTAATGCATGAAATATTCTGTGCTACTGCTTCTTGCAAACTGCCAGAGTTGCGTAGTTAGTTGGGTAATCCTGTCTTTGTCGTTTTCATGTCTCTCTTCCCTGCTGAGCTCTATGCTTCCTGACTCCTGGGACCATGTTGATGTTCTACACGATGTTCTCACTGCCAACCGTGGTGCCTGGTGCATAGCAGACCCTTGAAAAAGACTTTGTACATACTTATTGAGCAAAGGAGTCACTCTGCCCACGTGCTGGTAGACTTTGATACCCCTTGTGGCACTTCCTTGTTCTAACAGACTACTTTGTGTTCGCTTTTTTATGGGCAAAATGTCAGTTTATAAAAAGAAAAATAAAAGGACCTCTTGCATTCCTTACTACACAGAGCACTGTGGTGGTAGAGACAAAGCTTGAACTTGATAGTCTCTTGGAAGATCCATCACCTAACTAGGTCCATCTTTTTGTCACTAGGGGATCTGGTTCCTGTTTAAAGCACAACAAATGAATAAAGATTAGCATATCATTCTTTTTAGAACTGACTTTGACCTTCCTTCCTTTAGACTTTCCAGTCTCACCAATGACTCTCCTCACACATCCATGCTCTACGTCTTTACTACCAGCAGATTTCTTTCCTTGCAGGCTTTGAACGCTAGCTAAATACTTGGGTGTGGTTCATCCTTGTCTGACTATGGAAGCCAGCAGTGTTTGTGCTGCAAGTCCTTCTGAAGCGCCATCCAGCATAGTCAGCATTATCACATCCAAAGGTACAAAAAGACACAAGGACCACCACGAGGTTGTACCTGATTTGTTCCTTTTTCTCTCAACTTCTACCTCTGTCTTGCTGGATCTTTGTGTCTCACTGTCAGATGGAGTTGTTTGCCTGGCAGCTGCCTCCCTATAACTTGTTATAGTTACGCACGCAGAGAAGTGTAACCTAACTTGATGAATAAACAGACCGTGACCACTCTTGTGACAGACAGCAAGTCTCAGCCAATGATAAGCGGTCACCCACTCACTTGAAAACCATATGTAGGAGGGAGAGATTTAAACCGTGACCAGTGAAGCTGCTCTCTAACTCACTTCCATCTTTGCAGGGCACTTACTTTTCTGGAGGTATAAATATACCTTCCCATATTCCATCTTTGCAGGGCACTTACTTTTCTGGAGGTATAAATATACCTTCCCATATTGTGGAGTGGGCATCCAGAGCCATTTTTGTTCTGGACTGCAGCCCGATCCCAGTACTACATATAAGACCAATTAAGATCAGCAAAGTAAGATTTATTGCAATATTGTCTGTTTTCATTCATTAAGTTTATTGGTACATTTTAGGTATATAATATGATAACATTCATTATTGAGAATTTGTACCTTTACACGATGTTTCTTGGTTCTTTTGTTTTTCCTATTCCCTTGCCCTCCCTTCAACCCCTCCACCTCTCCCTATTTACAAAGACTTTGTTTGAAAGAAATAAATTTGAAAAACACTAAGATTCCATCTCCAGAAAGAATGGTTATAACTTTGTCTTTTAAAACACCTAAAGAAAAGTCTTCTTGTTTAATCTCTTAGAGGCTCCAAATGTAGTCTCCAAACATATTCATCCACTTCTGGTATCTTCTCTTCCCAACTGATGTTTAAAAACCCATTCCAGTTTAAGTTTCCTGAAGTACAGTTTGAAATTACTGGAGACTCTTTAGAAATAGTGATGAGCTCCTTGCTAAACATTATTTAATTGACATTACTCTAAGATCTTTATGTTTTCAGTCACTAGTATGTAACCCCACACCATAGCTACCGCTACCATCTGTAATCCCAAATGAGGAAACCAGGCACATCCCTGCCATCCCAGTGCAGGAGAGGCTGAGGCAGGAACTTCACTGTGAGTTCAAGGCCAGCCTGATCTCTAGATCAAGACTCTGTCTCAAAAAAAATAAAAATTTTGGAGAAGCCAGTCTGGCTGTGTTCGTGCATACTTGCCACCTCAGTACACTGGAAGCTGAGGTAGGGAAATTGCAAGTTGAAGGTGGGCTACATAGTGAAATCAAAGCCAACCTGAGACAGTGTCAAGAGAAAGGAAGGAAAAAAAAGAAAGAGAGCTAGAGAGGGAAGGAGGGAGGGAGAGAGAGAGAGAGAGAGAGAGAGAGAGGAAGAAAGAAAGAGAAAGAAAGAAAGAAAGAACGAAAGAGAGAGAGAGAGAGAGAGAGAGAGAGAGAGAGAAAGTTATGTGCATCTACTTTAAGTACTTTCCCAAATTCCCAAATCTCTAGTGAGCAGAGCTACTTAAACCCATGGGTTGAGTCCTGGCTTAAGCTAAGCAGCCTGCCTCTGTCCTGGTGATGACCTCTTATTCATTCACAAGCCTCTGGCAGCTCCCTATTGCACATCAGATGAAAGCAGGTGCTTCTAGAATCCTATGCAATGGTTCCAACCCACACTTCCCATCACCTCATGCCTTGCTTTCCCTGAAAGTGAACACTGCATCTTGATGACCGGGACTCTTCCTGGACCCTCAAAATGCTTTACTGCCTCTGTGTAATAATTTACATCCCCTAACAGCCCTACTACAGGACATCTGTCTTCCTGTCTGAATTCTTCTCAACTTTCAAAGCCAAATTTTATGCAATGGTCTCTGAAGCTTTCCCAACTCTTGCCACTGTCCTTTGCTTTAGTATTAGTATTAAAACAAATACGTTCTCCACCTTGTACAATATCCCTCAAGACCCTTGGATAGGTGTGCTAGCTTTGTCTTTGTGACCCCTGTGATTTCTGGCACAGTGTGTTACACAGAGGACCATGTACAGAATGAAAAGAATCCCCTGAATTGTGTTTGCCATTGAGAAGCAACGTGGATCTCCCACACTCTTCCATAAATACACAGGTCTTCATGTTCTCCTCTTCTCTCCAATCCCAGGGCCCAATATGTTCTTACTTGACCTCTGGGGAACAGGTTTTGAAGAAGTATGTTTTACTGTCACAAACTTTTAGGAGTTAAATTATTTATTAAATTGGTGTGCAGGTGATTAATTGTATCAAAATGATATCTGAAATGGAAATTTAAGTGTATTGCACAAAATATATCCCATTCTAATGAACATGAAACTGCCTTAAGGGTAAAAAAAAGCCTCCTCTTTCACCATCAAATCCTTGACCTAAGCAATAAAACAATCACTGCTTAAAGGCAAGAATAAAGTGTGAATGATCACAACTTCTTAAACCTGCACTGTCTTGCTTTATACATTAAGGCTTAAAGAATTATGAACTGGTGCAAGCAAAGAAACTGTGTGATGAAGGGGTTCAAAATTCTGAAAAATGACTTGTTGCCTAGTGGAAAGGTCCTATAATTCATGAGAACATTTCAGCAGCTAATGCAGTTTTGTGATACTTTATAATCCTTACACATTCCAGAGCCCCAGCTCTCGGAAGGTTAGACCTAAGGGATACACTTTAGAAAAGTTATATAAACAACAGTGAACCTTAGGCAGGGAAAAATGTACACTTTGAACATGTTGAAACTCTCCATATTAAGTCAGTTTAGCACTTTGATTAAAGAGCTTAATCAATCACCATCCTAAGCTGTTTATTAATCACTTTATCAAGCAGTTGATGCATTGCCGGTTTTAATAGAATCCATTTATTTTGATTTCTACCTACTTCATCTTTCCAAAGGGCTTTTCGAATCAGCAGTGATAAAAAGGAGAGGGAGAGGGGCAAAGAGAGAAAAAAAGAGTGGGATAGCGTGGTTGCATCCAAAACCCTGGGAGAAATCTCTAACTGCACCTAAATGTACTTTATTATCAATGCCCTACCACGACTTAGCCAATTTATTATGGATAAAAAAAAAATCTCCACAGAGTGGATGTTTGGGTTAGCCACACGGTTTAGCTCAGATAAACACAGGCCATTCGTTTGCTTTCACACCTGACACCCTCATGATATATGATCCTAATAAGATTAATCTCCACCCCCCTCCATCCCCTCTTTGTTCCAACCTATTTGTGAACTTCCACTTTTCTTCCTGGACATTTTCCCCACCTTGGGTTACCATTTGTGGTTAGAGTTAAAGCCCTTGTTTCCTCACTACAAGGAAAACAAGATTTGTGGGAAGAAAACATTTGTTATGTGGCTTACATTTTACTCAAAGGCTTTTACGCTCCTGTGCCTGTAGCATAAAAGGAAGAGTCTTGGAAGCGATCCAGGTAGCCAAACAGGAGGGCTGAATGGTGGATCACAGATGCCTTGAAAGTCTCCTAGTGTACCGAACATCGTTCCTGTTCCCAAGTACCCTAGCCATTTTCCTCAAGTAGCACCAGCAACGTAGATAGGATGCTCTTCATTGTGTTTCTTTGTACTCTGTTCTTATTGGTGAAACTTATAGACATGAGGCATTTCAGCTGTGTATTTTATCTTTATCTAGTTTAAAAAATTCTAAAACAATCGTCCTCCTCCATTTCCCCAAGGAAAATATAATATTAGAGAGAACATTTCATTTTAACATCAATATCATAGCCAGAGAGAAATAATTTCACCTTTCGTGTCTCAGTTTATAGCCTGGCATGTGTTGGATTATACAATTGTAATGTCTGAAGTTTAGATCTGTGTTTCTGATACAGCAGCCACTAGATACATGTGGCTATTGGACACGTGACTTGTAGCTAATTCCGATGAAGATGTGATCGTATTAAGGATGTTGATTTAACTTAAAATCCCAGGAACAATTCTGTCTTAGAGACTCTTTACTGCTGAGACTATGGACCACATAAACATGTTTATATCATCTTCTATAGCCATCAGAAACCATGAGAGTATCGCTAGTGCTGCATCTTCTTGACATCATCAAGCAGTAGAACAGCACTATGCTGGGCACAACATCAACAGATCAGTCCCTGCCCTCAAGGAGCCCAAGTTCAGGTGAGAGCAACCCCTCCACCAAAAAGTGCTGAAAATGATAAAGCAATATATATGGTTGTATGAGACTAGAGAATCAGATGTTCTGCAGTTGAGGATAGGAAGAAGAAGAATGGCCTGGGTTTTCTAGCAGAAAGTCAGCCTAAGAGAAAGACTAAATGAATACCCCATGCACAGCTTGGAGACTGGGAGGAAGTTTGGTAGCTTGTAGAGGGCAACAGGATAGGACAGAGGAGGAGAGCTACTCCAGATGGAGTCAAAGTTTAGGCAAAGAGACCATGAAGGAAAGCACGAATGACAGAAAACAGACTCCAATAATTAGAAAGGGCTTTTGCATGGGAATTTCTGAGTGTCACGTGAAAAGGCCCTTTATTCTAGAGCTTAAAAGAAGTCATTGCCAGATTACAAATGAAAACATGCAGTCAGATTTACATTGGAGCATATGTCAGTCTGGTGGGACTATATGGAAGGTGTACTTGAGGTGGACAGGTTGGAGGGAACCCCATAAAAACTCTGGCAGGAGTCCAGGAGACAAATGCTAAACATGTAAGAGACTTCAGATGCAAGACCGAAATGGAACATGCATCAGGAGGAGGCATCCGCATTGATTGGACGTGGGGATCCCCAGTGGTGTGGCTTATGGGCAAATGAAATTGTGGTGGGGTAAGAGGAAGCTGGCTTAGGGGAAAGGAAGGCGCATTGAAACATGAAGTTTTTGTGGGTATCCAGAAACTTGGTAGTCAGTGGTCGTAGGACAGTGCAATACACAGGTTGAGGGCATTTTCCTGTAATCTAAATTAACATAGCAATATTTAGGCCTGTGTTCCAGGCATTCTGGTTTGAGAATTCACTTGGTCATGCTGTTACAGATAGAAATGAACAGAATTCTACATAGAAATATGAATATGCTATGGTAATTCTACTGTTTGAATGTCAAGTGAGTCATTTTTTTTCTACTAATATTTTAGATTTGACCTTTGTTATTCCTAGGACTTGGACAAGGGGACTCACTTGGATCCTCTCTAGGACCCAAGAAGGCTGAAAGTAGTTTGTGTTTTGTGGCCCTGGACTACAGCGATGGCACCAGGGGCCCTATTTCTGTGGAACAAAGATTAGCATGACCAGTAGTGACAGGGTCTGATTGATACTTGCACTCTGGCAGCTACTTCTGACATTTGTGCATAGGAAATGCTCAAAACTATTTGCAAAACAAATGCATGATGAAGCATGAAAAGGAAGAACTAAGTTAATGATACATGGGAGTGCTTCTAGCTCATGTATCTTTGGTGCGCTACCGTGAAGTCCACAAATGCTTCCATGATGGGTTACAAAGTTCAAATTCATTCTCTTCGGCAACCACCATGAACTATAAGTCATGGGAAATTCAAAAAATTCTTAGGTATTGACGTTAATGCTCAAAGACCTGATATCTTTTGCTCTGGTTTATTCCCTCCCTCCCCCTCTCCCATTTTTTGGTAAACATTTATCCCCTCTCTTCCAACACTGATTACCTGAGCAGCATATTTTACTCTTCCTCTTTATATAGAACACACTCAACCACACTCTGAGAAGCTCACATCCTTATCCAGTTTCATATCATGTTCAAAGTCCCGTATATCCAAGATAATCCACCCCTTTCATGGAGTCCATGGCCCAGTATTATAAATTAATTATCTTCCTCCCTACGCATCCATTGTAAAACAGAACAGGGAAAGGGTAACACAGAAGCCATGAGTCCATAGCTTCCCTGACATCCCACTGGATAAACAGTGTAAGAAGCCCACACTTTGGGCAAGGAGCTTCCCTGAATAAGCTGCATTCTGCTGTCTGCAGGAAGCTCCCTCTTCCTGAAATATCTGAGGCCAGTGCTCCACGCTTTGGGAGCTTTGTCTTTGTTTCCTCCAAATCAGTGTGTAGAGGAAGTTGCCATTCTCCACAGCAGCATAGTTTCATAGCCCACTTTCAGCCCAATGGTTGTTTTAAACATCTGTCAAATGACTCCAATGCTTTTAGGTCAGATTCATGGTTTCTTTTTTGGACAGGATTCCTCTGGGAGCTTAGTAGGAACGTTTTAGTCTCTCGTCAGAGTGCTTATCAGTAACTACACCCAAAATTCTTTCTAGATTGCACCTTGTGTTAGCTTTATTCCTTTGTCTTATTTCTTCATATTTCTCTTTATTTACTAATAACTCCTGGGATTGGAAGGTCACGCCCTTTCTCTCATCTGTTGTCTAAGACTGAGAGTCACAGTTTCAAATGGGAAATCTCACTGTCTGCTCCTACAAGTCTTTCTAATGTACTTCTTTTCAGGGTCTACAGAAAGTTGGTTTTCTGACCCTACAAGTCTCCACATACTTGGGCTTTATTCCGTTTGTATAAAATAAAACACAAACAATGCTTTCTAGAGTTCATCTGTTTCATTAAATAGCATGCCAAAATTAATCAGTAAACACAGAGAATTAACATTTTGTTGGTCAACTTCTTTCCTCCTCTTCACAAGTTTAGCAAGTGTATGCTTTTATCATTCTAGTTATAACAACTATAGTTTTCCAGCATATTGTGGTGCTGTGTAAAGTGACTGTATACAGCCAGTTCCATACCTATCTTAATCATAAAACACTGTAGTAAAATTGCAAGCTTTTATATCACAGCTCTCTAGTTCAAACTCACACATACCACACCAAAGGCTAAACAAAGCATGAAGACTCCATGCTCGTCCCATACAATAAATGATTGATACAACAAATACTTTCATTTGCTCACATTACCGTCCAGTGTGGCTAGGGGCAAAGAAGAAATCTCCACAGAATTATCCAGAGACCGAAAGCTTTTTCCATTTTAGAATGTGACTATTGTCAATTCCTGGCTTCCTAGGCCTCTAGGGAAGAAGGTCTTCATGGAAGATCTCTGGTGTGTTGCCATCAGTCCAAAAGTGGGGCATCTCACCTTTCTTCACATTTCATTGGCCAGAACTCTGTCACATGAACTCAATTTAAGCCCAAGGGATCCTGCAAAATAGAGTTTGAATTGTATGCTCAGGAAGAGGAAACCAGTTTTCTACACAGTCTCTGCCACTCCAAAGTGTTAACCAAGTCACAAATTGGCCTCAAGGTGAACAGTGGCACCATCAAAGAAGTTTAAAAGATAAAACTTCCACGTTGTTTATTTTTTATGTTACTATATCATTCGTTCCCTTCCATAAATAAAATAACGCAAAACATTGTTTGGTAGCTCTAGGGTTCATCAAACTAACACTGATGAGATAAACTTCAGAAATTTTCAAAATTGACCATTTCTTTAATTTTACTGTCAAAATGTATGTGTGTGTGTGTGTGTGCACGTGCGCACGCTGCTCCAACCAAGTTTAGAACATTTTGTTGTTATGAGAATTAAGTAGGGTCTAATTATCACTCATTTATTTGTTCATTCATTTAAGAAATGTTTGTGAGGTCCTTACAATGTACCAGGTTTTGTGAGAAATGCTATATTCCTATTTATATTGTTAGATTTGAGTTATTCAGTCTTCAGATGTTTACTAAGCACTGAGATGTACGAGAGACAGGAAAGCAAATATGAATGTCAATTTCAGTTCCCAAAAGGTGCTGGTTTAGGGGGGTGACGTTCAGATGAGCCAGGCTCCCAGTAGCTCCTAAGTGCTATGTCAGAGCCCTACAGGCACAGCCTAGCGAGAGTCTGGGGACCTTCACATGTCTGCATTAACAACCAAGCTAGGGCTCAACAGGGTAGTAGGTGTTCACTGGGGAAAGAAATGAGAAGGCAGGAATTTCAGGGAGAAGGCACTAGGCATGCAACCCGAAGATGTAGCGGGTTAAAGAGCAGGAAATGCACTGGGAAGTGAAATCCCCCACAGACCCCCCAAACAGGAAGCTGTAGAGTCCCATGTGAGTTGGACCATGATGATCTGGTGCTACCTAGTTCAGGAAATAAGATGAACCCAGATCTAATGGAGCTTTGAAATATTCTTTTTTTTTTTTTTTTTTTTTTTTTTTACTAGA
>NW_022900919.1:10559734-10571584 GCF_012274545.1 Fukomys damarensis | reverse complement strand
TTTTTTTTTTTTTTTCAGTACTAGAGAATGATCCCAGGGCTTTCAAATGAACAACATCCCCTGTCTGTTTTGCATTTAAAAAAAAAAAAAAAGCAAAAACAAACTTCTCACTAAATTGCTAAGTTGCTGAGGCTGGGCTCAAACTTGTGATCTTTGTGCCTTATCCTCACAGAGTGCTGGGATTATGCCACATCCAGTTGAAGTAATCTCCAGTATGCAAACACTAAGGTCAGAGGGATAGAAAAATTTGCATATTAATGGGGCAGGTACCCAATGACAGCTGACTCTGTACTAACACTGTTGTAAATGCTTTACATAGAGCAAGCCATGTACTCTTCACAATAGTGTTTGGAGATGGCACATCTTATGTTCATTTTATAATTATAACACTTAAACGCCAAGGGTTTCCATGATTCATCCAAGTTTATTCACCAACATTGGAGTTGATAGCATGAATATCAGGAAACAGTGACAGTCAACAGTCTCTGTGCATGTATTTGTGTGTATATCTATGTCTTTCTCTTTGAGAAGACTGATGTTTGGTCCACTCTATGAAATTCTTCCAACCCTGAAAGGATTGTAGCCCAGGCCTATGTCACTGTCCAACTCTGTCACATACACTCATCTTCTCCCTGACCCCAAGGTTGCAGTGATGCAAGAACAGGAGACAGAGCAAGAATTGAGAGATGCTTCTCCTTCCAGTCTATGTGACCCTCACTGACCTAAGTGCCAACTGCTGAACTTATCTGGTCCTTCTTCTATCTCTCTTTATATTAAAGGTGCTAAACAAAATCTGTTGCAAAATCTTTCTCACTGTACACTATCTCAGGCTGTCTTTGAAAGCTCCAACTTTCAAGGGGGAAAGGCTAGTACTTAGCATGCGCAGATGGCTGGGGAGGAAAGGGGAAGCCCAGCCAAAATTTCATCAGTCATGTTACCTCCCACCCTGAGCAGCTTTAGACTGCGCCATCGGTGCCAGGAGGTGAAGGTGCATCCATGCCCCACTGTCCTTTCTGTGTCTTTCCTACTCCGTTACAAGTGGTGACTGGAGGCTGGCTCCCAGCTCTCTTGTCACCCAGGCCCAGTGCCTGCACAGCTGGGTTACCCATCGTCCAACAGTAAATCCTCTTCCAACCGGCTCCCTACTGGCACAGCACAGTTACAGAGGCCTCTAAACAGCAGTTCCAGAAATATTAATTCTAGCTGAACAAGGCTGCTGAGCAGTTCGATTACAGGCTCCCTGGGCGAGGGATCTGTGGCCCAGCTGTGAAAGCCATTTCTAGGCGACTATCAATTGTAAGGAAATGGCCATCCAGCTGAATTGTGGTGGATCCAAAAATGCTAATTAAGCGGGGACACCGCTGTAAAGCAGCAGCTTGTGGCCTCCCTAGGAACTAGCAGCAGAAAGCTCCATGTGCTGCAAATGTGCTTTTGTTGCAGTGGTTTTTGTTTGCATTTCATATCCTGCGTTCAGGATGAACAAAGCACTCTGATTCTTGCCTGCGTACCTTCCTCTTTCCTTTTCTTCTTTGTCCATGTCTCTGCTTCCCTCCTCCCTCTCTCCTTTCTTCTTTTCTTTCATGATGTTTCAAGCCATCTGTGAAAGATGGCGCCTTGACAACATTCTCGGAGCATCTAAATGTACTGGGTATTTCCTAGGAGGACTCCCAGCTACAACGGGGCTTCTGTCAAGCCCCATTAAATGCAAAGTTCTGCAGATCTGCATTCAAATTTATTTTCTGAGTATGGTCACTCTTGAAGCTGGCACCACGTTTGAATTCCCACTTAAGCACACTTGAGTAGGGAGCCATGGATGGCAGCATTTCTCTGGATGATACCTGAAACCTCTGAGGAATCAAATCTAATTCCCCTTCAGCTCCACAGAGGTGGGAGTGTGGAGCACTGGCCCCTCTAACCTTTCCTGGGAAGCTGAAGCCCATCTCAGTCCTGAATTCCCATCTCTGCTGCCTTTTCAGGCTGCCCTTATCAACTAGCATCTCTGTTCCTCACTGTGGTGGTCTGCATGCAGTTTTGGGTGACCGTATCTGCTTTCCCAAACGAACACCTCTTCCACCTACATGGGCTTAGTTGTTAATGGCACAGGGTCTGACCACCTCCTGCCTGAGTTCTAAATCTGCTTTGTCACTTAACAGCTGTGTGCCCTAGGACAAAAGCGTCTAAATTCTCAATGCCTCAGTTTGCTTACCTGTGAAAGGGGGATAAAATAATAGTACCTACTTCCTAGCATTATATTACAGACTCTTGGCACAGCATTTGGCATGGCTTGCTCTATGGAAGTTCACTGTAGGCCACGAGTGTCCACTCTCATGCAACTCCTGACATCTTTGTCTCTCTTGAGTAAGAATAGATCATTCACTCAACTTTGTCTGGGGTTTGGCTCCCGTTGGGAATGCTGCACAGAGGTGCTGTGAGAGCAGAAAGGATATTTCATGAAGTATGCTCTCCAGCAAGACAGTGTAGACTAGGTAATGATTGGCAGTTGACATGAATTATTGTTTTCCTTATTTGCTACCTGTTTGACTTCACTATACCTTGATTGGCTTCCTTGACTTTTTAATGCATATATTCACTCAATATATTCTGAAGAAGGGGAGGCAGACAAAGTAAACCAAGCAGAACAGGAAACCTGGACTGTATTTAACTGTGAACCACTGGTACAGCTACTATTCTTACAATATTTCATTTTGAGTTAGGCACAGTAGTGCACACTTGTAATCCCATCACTGGGAGAGGGTGAGGCAGGAGAATAAGTTCCAGCCCAGCCTGGGAAACAGTGACTTAGTGAGACCTTGTCTCAAAATGAAATATAAAAAAGGGCTGGGTGTGTAGCTCAGTGCAAAAGCCCAGGGTTTAATATATATAGTATATGCTGCCTGTGGGCACAATACAACTATTTTCTGAGCAAAATAGATGATTTCCCTTCTTAAAAATTCATTTAGAATTGGCAGCTAATTGCTCAGGAGTAATTTTTCTTGACTTTGCCACCCTGGTGCTCCTGTTAAGACCACTAGATCTGCCCATGATCTGAAACTAAGGAGCCAAAAGCAGATGCCTCCAAGTCATTTCCCCAAAGCGATGCAAAGTCTCATGTCCCCGCTATATGTTGAACACTTGCTCTGACTCCCTTTCTTTCTTCTCTTTGCCCTTCTTCTTTCCTGTGGGTCTCAGAGACCAGTTCAGTGCAAGACAGAAGAAATCCATGAAGTGTTTTTAATGACCAGAGTTACCATGTTGGGCCTGTATAGGATAATATTTCCAGGGAAGTATGAATTCCTACCTAAAGGTTTTGAGCCCCGTTCTTTATGTGTGCACAAGTCTACCTCCCCGCCTCCATAAAATCAGTGAACGGCACGCACTTTTAACAGTTTTGAGACATCTGGTGAGAAATAAAATATGATAATTCGTAGCTTCAAGTTGTACTTCCAATATACTTTCTGCTAATACGCCATGGTAATCGGGCTGTGAAGTTATCCAAAAGCATTTATTAAAGCAGGAGGAGACGCTACGATATGTAGATGATAGTGTGGAGAATATCATCTCTGGAAAACCTGTAGGAGGAGAAGGGAGAAGATGAAGGAAAAGTGTTTAAAAAACTGTTAAATTATGTATTTAAAAATGTGTTTTTGTTTGAGAGTTGAGACTAACCAGATGCAAATGTAGGGTTAGATTCACTTAAATAAACAGAAGACAATTTGTGTCGTAACAAGGTAGAGTTAGGCGGCCTGGTGTGGATACGGCCACTCAGGGATGTAGCTATTATTATTTTGAGCATTTTCTCATGCCAATCGACTAATGTGTGCAAGATGATTGCTGCAACTCTGGTCCTCACATCTTTATTCCAGCAAAGAGAAACGAGGCTACAGATGGAAAGGAAATACTTAGGAATCAAAAAGTGGTATCATATGACTACACTTCATTAAAAGGGTGCTAGGGAGAGTGAGTGCTGAGTCCATGAGTGATACACAGAAGAGACACTATTACATTCAAGACAAAATCTATAGGGCTGGCATTGTGTGCAGTGGTTAATAAAGACATACAAGAGGAGAATTGGCTGAGACTGATGTAATTCCACATCCTCCTCCAGTAAGGCAAAAGAAAATCAGGATCTGAGATTGTGAGAGAGGCTGGAACATAAAACATAGCCCTGGAAGGCATCCGGTTAGAGACTTAGTTGCGGCCTAGGATGGCAGTGCAGGTTAGGAGAAAGAGTAGCAGGTCAAAGACAAATATGAAGAAAAACATGAAGACAGTGATGCAAACTCTTTTATACCTTCAAATTTCTTGCATTAACCCCCCAAAATTTGATACCAGACTTGAAACTGCATGATTACATTTTTCAAGCACTGTTTGCTTTGTACAGCTTATTAATTCGCAAATAATAGACTCCAGGCACTTTTGTAGTGAGGATAAAAACTTTCAGAGCTTATAAAGCAGCTCTTAGATCAAGGGAAGATTCTACTCTCTGGAACTATTTTCTCTCTACCTCTTCCCTTGTAACTCTTCTGATTATGCATTTGAATAAAAGGACAGTCAAAAATAATTCCCTGACATACTGAGCTGCCAAGAGGGATAAGAATATGCAGCAGGAAGTGTGATATGTAAAGTACCTGTTCCTGTGTGGCCTCGTGTGTGACGGTGTGTGTGCCGCTGCCCTCTGCTGAGCCTTTGTACTGAGCTTCAAAGTCAAAAGGCTGGAGCTCAAAGGCCTGGGGGAGTGGTGGCATCTTCCTCCTTTTTAGTGAAACTCCAGTGTGAAAGTGCTTTCATAGTTGAGTCGATGTTTAAAAATATGGGTTCTGAAAAAAATAACGTGGGTTCTCGTCATGCTGTCTGCTGAATGGGTTTTGCACTTTATCATCTCCCCTTCAAAATAAAAATGGGAAATTCTGTTTACATGAATATTACATGGAGGAATTCGCTGCTGAAGAAATGTTGAAATCGCCAGTGATGGTGAGAAAGTAATCCCGTAGGTACCTAGCGGATTGCAAGCGACTGTTGTTTTTGCTAAGTACTTTCTATGGGTGACCTCCTGCATCAGCCATAAATATTGGATGTTGCAGTTACTTTTATTGCACTCATTGAAGACATGATGAAACTGATGCATAGGATAAGTCAAGAGTTGTTTAGTATGTGCTAGCTGCAGAAGTAAATAGCAGTTCACTTCAATTGGATGAGACGGTGTTGACGTGGAACAAAGACATAAAACTTCGAAGGCTACTAACAAAAGAAGAGCAATGTCACAGGCAGGAAGGCTAAACTGTTAACATCAAATCAACACCACCACCAATGGTCCGAAGGTAAAGTCTGCACAGAATTTCTACATGTGATATGGGCTATGGATGCTTCCACTGCTGTGCAAGAAGATGTTACAAAGGAGATTTTGAGTTGAAAAAAAGAAGTAGAGCACATCACTGTAAATTCAGAAAAAAAATTTACATAATTTCCAACAGTTCTAATTTTGTTAAACAGTTCCAATGGGAACAAGTAATAATGATTTTTAAACAATATAGTTTTATGTATATAACACCATTCAAAAACTGTTACATAAAGCTTGTGGAACTTCATTGGCAAATCTACAGCAATTATATTTTAAGGAGTATTTGTAAACTCTGTTAATTGCCTAAACAAAGACAAGCAAAAGATACATGAGCTATATTATGATAGAAAAGCAGGTGTGCCATTGAAATAAGGAAAGTATTTTGAAAATGTCTTAACATCCTTAGAGGAATTCTCTGCACAGAGACTTTGCCTCAACTCAGGGCGATATTTCAGCTCTAGTGTTTTTGTACAATTTTCCTAAACAAATTCAATTTCTAGAATGGGTTTATAATTTTGCTTCCCCTAGGGCAAGCTGAAGGGGACTAGGGTCTAGAGCAGAAAGTGGTACATAAAAATAGAATATGAAGAAAAGAAAAGAAAAGAAAGCCTTTATTTTTTTCCTTTTCAACGTTTCACTGAAAAACAAAACAAAAGAAAACTAATTCATGGAAGAGCTATGAAAAACTGTCTGAGTTTGTATCTATATATACTGGGAATTTGAGCTCACATTTTGCATTAATTAGAGAAAAACTCCACACAAGTACAAAATACAGGCACCCAGGTGTCCTTGGGGTCCTACAGTTCTAGTTCCTTCTATTAATCAGCCATCCTTTACGAGACCTTAGCATATGCAAGCCTGCAAAAGGTGTAGTAGATTGAATAATAGAGAGAAGAAAAGTATAAGAATGTAGATACTGTTACATGGGCTAGATTGGAACCCAAAGAAAGGATTCGTTCATTCTGTCATGGGAAATGGAGGTAGAGAGTATTTAAGGAAGATCAGCAACTATCAAAGGGAAGCGGCCACTTTTAACAAGTTCAGCTTCTCCAGATCACACTACTATATGGCCTTGTTCTAAAACATGCTGAAAGAAGTTATTTATTTTCAGTGGGGTTTGGCAATTGTCCAAAATCACAAATCTAACATTGACCAGACAAGATTTGCATTTTATTGCCCCAGGCAGATCGTTCCAATCCCTGCTGATGAGGATGGTGAAGACTTTCCCATGGAAATCTGGAGAGGAAACTGAAGTTAGAAATTGTCAGTAACTGTGTTAATCATCTTTCCACTGCCGTGACCAGACGTAACTGAAACACACAATTTAAATGAGGAAAAGATGACTTTGCCTCCTGGTTCAGAGGTGTCAGTCCGTGGTTTCTGGCTCTATTACTTTAAGCCTGTGGTATGGCTGAGACGTTATGGTGGAATGACATGGCAGAGAAAAGTGCTTGACCTTAGGGCACCAGGGCACCCCAGATGCAGAAAGCAAGGAAAGAAACATATTCTTCAAAATCACAGCCCCAGTGACCTACTTCCTCCAGACAGGCTCCACTTCCTGGGAAATCCTAATAAATTCATTGAAGTCAGTACCCTCAGGATCCCATCATACCCCTAGACCTTACCTCTGAATGTTGCTAGACTAGAGATCAAGTCCTCCATGCACAAGTCTTTGGTGTCACTTCACATTTAAAGCATAACAACTGCACTCATTTAACGTCAAGTATCTACAGAACACATATTTTTGTGCTGAATGCCATGCAGAGATTTGGGGACACACATGATGAAACGGAACCACTTGTTTCTCATGAACACAGTTCGCGTTTTTAATTATTTTCTCATTAGTGTGGGTTTGTTAACTTTATTTACCTGCCCTACTCTCACACTTGTGATGCCTTCCAAGATTTTATGGTCCATTCTTTAGAACACACGGGGGGAAGAACACACACTGAATACATGGTTTAAAATTAAACCTCAGTTAAGAAGCTTCTATAAAAATCTTTCACCACCTTGAATAGTTGGCAACCTTAACACCACTCTCGGAAACGAAAGAAAAGACAAAGAAAACATCTTCATGAAATGTTGGTCACATCTGTAGTTGAAGTGTGTTTTGGGAGTTGGACTTTCCTGCTACATGCTAGGCATGTTCCTTGTACCAACAAGACTTTTATTTATTTTTTATTCATTAAGTTTATTGGTACATTTTTAAAAAACTCATTGTTATGCATGTGCTCATTAGCTACTAAGACAGGAGAATGAAGGGAATAGTATAGATGCAAATTCTACCTGTAATATCTACTTGCTGCCACTGTAGGTAGGTTATTTTTTAGCCTGATTTTCCTTATATGTAAAATAAGAGATTTAAATACATGATTTAAAATTTGAAGTTATGGATGTCTTTAGGAATCCATTAAAAGTTATAGAACCCCTAACCAGAAAAATAAACAATACACACGTATACTTTACATATCCACCCTCACTCACACACATGATTTTTACATTACTGTAGGTAATTTACAGAGTTCCTGAATCCATTCATAAGGCAGTCTGCTTAAAGAGTCTTAAAGGCTTACACTGTCTGGGATATTCATCTTTTTTCATCTAAAATGATTTTTATGTTACTTTCTGGGTTTCAAATTGATTCTCAAATGGTAAAAAATTGATCTCTAGGCAACAGTTAAAATGATTTAGTGTATTTAAAAATATCTTCCAAGAGAAGACACCTAAAATGACAAATGGTAAAAATCATTGATGTAAATTTTATAGGCTTTCTAAAAATAACATTGACTGTGCATGTCTATACATTTTAGTGAGGAAGTCACATTGTCATACAGTCATACACAATTAAAAGGCACTTTACGTATTTGAGGAGATATATGCTTTGGAGAGGGTCTTAGTTACTTTTCTTGTTGCTGGGACAAAACATCCAACACTAGCAACTTAAAGGAAGGTGAATTTACTTGACTCACTCTGACAGTCCATGATCCATTGGTTCCAAGGCAGAAATGTTATGGTGGAGGGTCTTACCCCAGAAGAAAGCTGATCACATATTGGGGGCCAGGGAGACAGTGAAGGGAGGAGCTGGGGGTTGGGGATATACTCTTCCAGGCACTCTCCCATGACCCATTTCTGATTAGGTCTCATGTCCCAATAGCACACTCAGGCAATAAACTCATCAGTGGTTGAATCCACCAATGAGTAGAGCACCTCCTGCCATAGCCCAAAAGCCCCACCTCTGAGTGCATGAATTTTGGGGGACATTCCAAATCTAAACCACAACAGAGAGAGAGAAAGAAGGCATTTTCCTTAGTAGCAGAAGGAGAAAGCCTGAACGAGGCATATGAATTTTCAAAACATGAAATACTAAACCCTCGAGAAAAATGGGGAAAGATTTTTACAGTGAAATAAGTTTAGAAGTATTGCAGACCTATTATATACTTATACATTACATTTCAGATAAGTATATTAAAGGCCGGAAAGACATGAAATGGGGAAAGCACTTAAGAATGTTCAACTTCCATTTCCCAAACTCACTGAAGTTAGCCATGCTGAAAACACTTTGGGAAACACAAGATATCGGAGAACCGTGATTGCAAACCTTTCAGAGCTTTCAGTGATGATGATAGCAAACAGCCTGCTAGAGCACATGGGCCATCCATAGGTTCACCACCACTGTCCTACAAAGAAAGAAGTCAAGAATTAGATTCGAAAAAATAAAAAGAAATGCTCAATTGAGGAAGTATCTATTTTAGGAAAACTGAAAAAAAAATGCGTGCAACTTGAGTGGGCAAATAAACATTCCCCTGCTAGAGTCAAAGGAGTCAAGATTGGGATGAGAGAACATAAATAATTGTGTTTTACTGGGGTGTAACCAAAATGCACAGGAGGACTTAGATGTAAGGTGTACTGCTTGAAAATTGACTGAGCAGATATATTCATAGTTGCAAAGTATGCCCACTGCTGATGACCATGGAATGGAAAGACTTTTCTTAAAATTTTAAAAACTTCTTGTGCCTAAAAAGACCAAGAAGAAGCACAAAATCCCACCCACTTTGAACCAGCAGCAATAAGGACAGCAGGTGAGATTTGGAGCATGTCAGTCAGGGAGGACCCCGACCCTCAGCTGAGGGACAGGCTGAAGCCAGCACTGCTTTAGAAGTTGGCCCGGAGCTTCGGGTGCTGAAGACTCTGCCCTGGGCTGCACGAAGTTCAGCTCACTGTAGAGTCCGGGCACCCGAGAGCCTGGACTGCCGCAACAGCAGAGTATGAAGAGCACTTTCAGCTTTATGGTCCTGAGGACAGACAGTGGCTGTGAAATAACTATTTGTAACTCGAGATAGTAAACACCATATGGATAGGTAACTTTAACTGAGATCTTAGCATGTGTAAGACATTGTTCTGTATTGTAAGTTATCTCATGTTTTATTATTTTATGAGGCAACTTCAATTGTATTGTTGTTGTTATTATTATTATTATTATTATTATTATTATTACAGTCCTGGGGATCTAACCAGACCCTTTGCACTGAACTACATTTTCAGTTCTTTCTTTTTCTTTTTCTTTTTTTGCTAAGTTGCCCACTTGGTTCAAATTTCTGATCTTTGTGCTTCATCTTCCCAAACCCTGGGATACCTGCATGGACCACCTCGCCCAGGAACTGTCTCTATCTTGTAGAGAAAGCACCTGAGGATTACAAATTAGAACAACCTCAGACCCTGCAGTGTGTTTCTAACAGGAACTAAGGTTTGAACCATGTGACTCCCACTTTGGAGTACATTTGGGAGAATAAGAACAGTGACTGTGATATTTTTCTCAGTCATCTGTGGACTCTCAAATTGTTTAAGAAGAAAAAGCTTACGTCACCTTGCTTTACACAAAACCAACTCATGGTTGGAGCAGAGGAATGAACCAGAGACACACTGATGTGATCTGGAAAAGCAGTGCCCAGTAAAGCAGGGAGAAGAAGGGAGTAGAAGGGAGTGTCTCAGTGACACACTGGGAATGTTCGGAGTACTGAAGCTTAGGTATTAAGGAGGAAAGGAAGAAGGCTCAGACTCCACTGAGACAGCAGCACTAAAATTAAGCTTTTCTGTATTGGTTGTTATTACGGAGTTGTGCAAGGGGTAGAGCTGGACACAAAGAAGTCTTTCCTAATCTCATAAATTCTAGGTAGATGCTAGCAGATTTTATGTTTAAACAAGCCACAGACTACATTGCAGTTTGACTTGGTGTGAAAGTCTTCTCTCTGACAGAAGGACAGGCCATTGCTCATAGCAGAAATAAACAATAGGGTGTGGATGGTAATTTAGACACAAACGTGTGACTTATCAAACCCTTTAGGAGTGACATATGGAAGGAGGCAGTGCTCTGTCACACTTGAGATAGATTTTCTAGGAGACCACAGATACAAATTCATCATACAAACCTAACGGCACTGTACATAATCCGGCCACTGTGCAAATGACCCTGCTACTAACAAGGTCACGACTATTCTGGGATGCAATGGGATAAATGACAGGTGAGCTATTTCCCTCTTTCTCTGTGGCTCCCCTGTGGCCCCAAGGCAGGACTGGATGTCAGTCGTCAAGCAATTTCCAGAATTCTGCCATATCGCAAGTTATTCTAGTAGCCTGCTTTCTGCAGATGTGGTCCTATTTTTAATTTCTAACTATTCTGTTTGTAGTACTGATTATTTGCTGTAATGAGTCACATCAAAACTTCAGCTTCTTCGCTGGGAACTTGGTCGAATTATATTTTATAAATATCCCCAGTGGAAACCAAAAAGGCATGAAAAAGATCCTGTCCCAGAGAACTCTGGAATTAATTCCACTTGGATCAAAAGTGTGAGTTCAGGAGAAAAATCACCAGAAAATTGCTGAATTCCTGTCTTGATTGACAAAGGTAAGTTTTCCGCAGCATAGACTTTATCTGAGAAGCGGTTGCTTAGAGCAAAACTAGAAGTCTTTGAGAAACATTTAAAAGACAACTCGATTTGAGTCCCCTTCTGTCTCTTTTCCCAGATTGATACATGTGACCTCCTACATTTCAAATGAAAAGTCCTCAGACAATCCTAATCACATTGTCAGTCAGGGAGTCATCTCCTGAAAGGGGCTCCTTCACCTTTAAGGATGCATGTACAATAGTGATATGTAAGCAGCTCAAAGACTCAATACCCCTTTTTTCTGCAAAGCAAGGCTGGGTTAGGAAAAAATCAATATGTTGGAAGTAAAGGTCAGATGAGGGAAAGTGACATGAAACAGAACTAAGGGAACAATATCCTTCATGAAGACTGTTTGAAGTTCCCTTTCCCCTTCTGCGGCTTCAGTGTAGATATATTTTATCCTAGAATAGAGAGCTGTATTCTTGAGGAAAAAGTCATATTTTAAATATTTATCTATTCGACAGCGTCCTTACTGCATATTATCTTTGTCCTATTGACTAATGCTCCCAAAGAATAGCGAACACTTTAAAGTGCACCGTGCATGTGAGTTGGAATCGCCATTGTTTTTTT
>NW_022900919.1:10532011-10559710 GCF_012274545.1 Fukomys damarensis | reverse complement strand
TTTTTTTTTTTTTTTTTTTTTTTTTTTTTTGCAAGCAATAGGATTGGGCCACACATATGCATTTGCCTACCTTTTTGAGCAGTTCTCAATTTACTTTTTCAAGTGGGCCAGATGTACTACTATAGCCCTTAAAAGGGTCAGGACCATCTCCTTATTTCCCCACTCTCTATACTTATTGCTTGGGGATAGCTGTAAAGTAGCCCATGAACCCTTTTCACTCTTGCAGCACATTTACCCACAATTAACAATCAAGCTGTCTTCCCTTCATTCAGGCGTCCTTTCTCCCGGGCCTCATTTTCCCTGCCTCTCTCTTGATCTACCATTGTGCGGAGAGCTGTTTGTGCCATCTCAATCTGCCCCCTCACCAGCCGCACAAGGATTGGGGGGAAGAAAGCACCCGGCATTCAGATGCTGAATAGCAAATTGCTCTTGAGTGTCCTCGCTTCCCCTGGCTCTCCCCCTTCCTCGGGAAGGACAAGGGGGGCCCTGAAAGCAACCATACATTTTGTTCAGTGCTCTTGAAAACAAGCGTTTCACACCTGAAGCCTTTCACAGCAGCCCAGAAGCACCCCTTCAAACCACTTAATTGCCAATTGCTTCAGAGCTCCTTGTAAAAGTCTATTATGTCAGCCAGCTCCATGGCGGAGACAAAGTATGCGAAATGAAAGAGTCCTCCTTCTCCCAGGGCCGATGCAGCATTAAATATCCCCAGATCACTGGTCTTCTTGTCGTTAACAGGATGTGACTGGCTCCTGTTGGAGGTATGCACGGAAACCTTCTACTATTATTTGAAAATGAGAGATGCAATTTTCCCTTGTTCTCTATCAAAATTGCATACAAATAAGACGGATCAGACAGATCCAAGAAAGGGATCTTCGCGGGCTTCATTCGCTGGGCGGGGAGTTGGTGTGGGTTGTGGGAGGGCGTGAGCAGCACCAAAGGTAACGCTTCTATCCCAATTGAATCACCTTCTGATCTGTTTTGTTTTCCATTAGGTTGAAAAAAAATTAAAAGTGTGTGCAAATTCTCAAAGTTAAGAGGCTCTATCCTTGAAGTCCATAGAAACTCACAGTAAGATCCTCCACAAGAATAAAATGCTGGCCCTGAATACAACGAGAGTGGATGTTATTCACTGAAGAACTGTTTCGAAGTTGCATCTGAGGAAATTAATTTTAAAGTGACTTGGCTGTTCTAGAGGGACCCCTCCCAAAGACCCGACATCTCCAGTCTTGACTACAATTAAAAGTAGTACAAAGGATTTGACGAGACTCACACCTGATAAACATCTGAATTCCGAATGATAGGCCCCTACAGTGAACGTTTCTTTAGAGGACACTTCTCCTTAACTTCCCGGGACACAGGGCTGTCCCCGTGACACAGACATTTTTAATAAATCGTGATCAGATCAGAGAGCCACCCTGCTCGAGGCACGGGGTTGAGTTTTTCAGGATATCTTAGCTCAAATTATTCTCTTCTTGGTTAAAATTCTAAACTGCTAGAATCTACTGCTGTTCTCCTAGGACTCTGAAGACCTTGAATCTGAAAACAGTGGAGTTTAAGACACGTGCATGGTGTCTTGGTAACTTTTCCATTCTCTTAGCCCAATAGTTGTTACCCACATCTTAAAGGGAACGTTTATTCCGATTCACAGCTTTCAGAAGGTTCAGTCAGTGGTTGGCTCCCAGGCAGGAAGTGTGTGATGGAAGTGAATGGCAGAGGAAAGCCGCTCGTGTTACGGCGGCCGGAGAGTAGAGAGAAAAGGAGAGAACGGAAGAGTCATGGAAGGAGATTACACCTTTCCGGACACGCCCCGGGCCTCACCTCCTAAAAGCATGTTCAGTTTTGGGTTAACCCACTATGATTAGGGTCTGTGATTAGAGGCATGATTCAACCCCATCCCAACAATGTGGCCTCTGAACACATAAAACTGTTAGGGGACATTCTACTTCTAAACAATGAAACACGTCTTCCAGTTTTTAGGGAGGCCTGTGTTCCCCTCCTTCAAAAGCACTGCCATTTCTTCTCAAACGTTTCAACTGATGTTACTTGCTGAATTCAGCCCTCTGCTTCCTGTCAATACCATAGTGGCATATAAGAGAGGAGAGAGAAAATAACGAGTATCTCTTCTCTAATAGGACATATACAAGTTGGCTTCTCTCTTGGGCTGACACGGCCCTTTGACTGTAGCAATATGAGGTTTGCCTTCCTGGTGTAACTTCCTTTGCTGCTGAATAAACCTTCTCCAGACACCTTCCTTTATTGGTCCCCACCTCTCTGTTTGGGTCACTTGTGAGTTCCACCTGCTGATTATTATCAAACCATTGCTTTTGTGACTCCTGAAGCTAAACCACAGGGATCTCTACCCCCCTTGTCATGATGAGTCTTTAATTACACCACACATGGCCTGCAGGGGACAGTTGCGGCACGTGTCAGACCTGCATTGATTTAGAACCTAGAGCAATGAAAGCGACATCACCAAGTGGACATTGCATTCTTTGTGATCTGTCCATTTGTAAAGGTCTTTAAACAGGGAGGCTGCCCCAGACCTCCTGTACCTCATATTTCAAGAGAGTATCCCCATTGATATTTTATCGAGACCCATACATGAGATATCTTCTCCAGTAAGTCTTTGATTGATGGGAGGTAAAAATATTTTTTTTTATCTGAGGTATTTATTTCCTTCTCTTTCTTTTGCTCTTACCTTTGGCTTTTTTTTTCCCTGTATGTTTGTTTGCTTCCTCTTTTTCTTCTCTTTCTTACTCTATTTAGTCTCTTTCTATCGCATAGCCGGTTATTCTGGGGGAAACATTTCAAATAGATTTATTCATTTTATGAGCCATCCAGTAGGCTGCTTACACTGCAGGATGTCTAACACGTTCTCATTAAACCTGGAGACAGTTTAAATGCGCATATGGAATTGTTACCCACCGAAATGGTGAATGAGAGGAGAAAAATACCCTGCACATTCTTCCCTGCCCTTTGGGTCCATGAAATGGGAGGGTGTGAATAATGAATGATGAGCAGAAAGTTAGTGGATACTGTCTTGTAAACAGACCCATCTCAGCACAGAACACCTCAAGACAATTCCTCTCTAGGCAGCAGGATCCGCAAACAGTTGCTAGTGTCAATTCCTGTCTCCCGTTCACCCATTTTATATATACAGTACTATGCGAGTACAGCCAGACCTGTAAGTGTGCATGTCATGTACAGCTGTAGGCACTGGGAACTGAGTACTTGCAACACAGAGCGTATGGTCTGGGAATCCTAAAATATACACGATTTGGCCTTTTAAGTGGGATGTTTGTTAACCCGTGGAGTGGAGAAAGGGAATGGCTAGGACCTCTTATCATACCTTTTATATGGGAACATATAGAGCATTTGAAGTAAACTGAATCAGATACACTTGTAGGGAGAATGGTGTTTGCATGCTAAGAGTAGGAAAACACTGACACATACTACATGGCATGTACGTATTAACCTTTATTGCAATGAAATTTTAATTAACCATTCTTTGTACCTCTGTCTTTCTTGGTAGGTTGTGATTTGAGAAGACAAGAGCATGGTCATATTGGTAACCTGACTGTGGCCACATCTGTCCAACAGTTGCCACTGATTATATGTTTGTCAAATGGGTGTCTTAGGAGTGAAAGTTCTTTGTGGAAGAAAACCTATTTCCTAAACCTCCAAGTCATCAGGCTCAGCTCTGTGGAAATGGAGCTGAGCAAGCAGTGACACTGTGAACTGCAGTAGTTTTTTGATGTGTGCTGCTTATACCACCGAGCTTCTGGACAGTGGAGAGAGGTTCTAATTTCTTAGTGTGCAAATACATGCTTTTCAAATATATTTTTCTTCATCTTTTTGTCTTCCCTTTATTCCACTTACTCCAACTTTCTGGCAGTTTGGAAAAGGGGTTGATTTTTCTTAACAAATGGGTTTTGAATAATTGCTTTAGCAAACTGAAATGCCTTTTATTCTTTCAGAAGCAATCCATTTCCCATGGTAGAACCTGGCTTTCTCTTGGTCAACATATCCAATATCGCAGCTGCCTTTTCCACTTTCCCTTGGCACAAGGATGGCAACCTTCTTTGCCATTTACCTGGCAACATTTGTTGACACAAATAGTGGCAGATTTAATCCACATCTTGCCAATAGCTCTCTGGTGCCAGCTTTGTAATCTTGCATTATTTGGGGACTCCTTTAGCCACTTCTGCGGGGGAGGGATGAAAGAGTTTTCTTCTTGAAAGAAGGAGACCAAATTAACTCCAACTTGCTGAATGGGGTTCACACCTCTGGGAAATTTCAAACCAAGAGAGTTTAAATCTGCCTCTTTCTGCAGTCCAGGAAAATTGCTTAAATATGTCTAGATTACATGCTTTCATGTGTTGATTTTGATGATTACTTGCAGTTGGAGCTATTGGAAAGAAGTAACTTTAATATTTTCAACTCTACATTCGGAATTTTATTCTCTACATATGTTATTTAATTTAATAAACATCCATGTGTGTTATTTAATTTGTTGTTCATTTTCATTTCAATAAAGAGCTGTTTTGGCCCAAAAGTTTGCAGAGGAGTAAACCAGGGCACACAGAGTCCAAGCATCTTGATGAAGTGGGAAGAAGGGCAGTCCCTTCAGGCTGTTGATCTCCTGACACCACCAGAAATCCCAGGAATTTGTGGGCAATGGCAAATTGTGAGTGAGTGCAACTGCAGTCTGCTGTCTCCTCAGAAAGGACCCTTGAACTGAGATGGGCCAAACGTGGCATGTCCACCTATCACCAAATGAATAAGCCAGAGAATTTCCCAAGTGACCATAAAACTGATCTGCCTGAGACTAAAAATGGAAAAGTCTCTGGGGTAGGATGAGTGGCAAGATCAGACCCAGAGTACAATCTATAAGGAAGGATTGATTATGTGCTCTCTTCACTTCTCACTTAGCAAAAGCTGCATTGATATTGAGCATTATGTGTGTTTATTGCTTGTTCTTTAAATATAGATGTTACACCAGGGTCCAGTCTTCATTTTCTGATAATAACAACAGTAGCAATATTAGCAATAACAGTAAGGCTAGCATCCATTAAGCATACACTAATACCTCCTATGAGTTACTTTATTTTTTATCCAAATTTGATGAGTGGATAACATTATTATATTTCTGGCTGGACAGACAAGTTGAGGCCCAGAAAGATCTAATGACTGCTTCTAATTATACAGCAAGCAAACATCAGAGTACACGTGTAAACTTCATGATCAGACACTGCATCTGTCTGTGCTCTTTATCACTGTACTTGGTGGTTTATATTAGAACTCTGCATGCAGCCTTCCACAACCAGTGCTTCCTCCAGTTACGCCTGAGATACACCAATGGTGTCCCAACCACAGTAGGGCCTAGGAATGCTCCTCTTAGGACAAGTACATCCACATCCTTGTAGAATTTTCCATTCAGGTGCAAATCAGAATTCATTGTCTTATCCTCAAGCCAACTTTCCCTTCTTTATTTTGTCTTATGTGGCAACTTCCATCCAGCATTCTGAGTGTGAGGAACAGAAATGACTCGCGCCTCACCTCTCCCGCTCTTTCTGTCATTCAGAGAGACCTCTGACCATAGTTCAAGATGCCTCTTTATCTTCTCTCAATCTTCCTCCCATTCTCTCTTATTACCTACACCTCATTCCTTGATCCTTCCCTGCCAGCACCCTCTGTAGGCCTCCGGCCCCCCGCCTCTAGCCTGAGGGCCTGGGAAGCCACTGTGTGTACTGGAACTACAGTGATTTTTCTGACTACATTTTCTGATGCTGAAGTTATTCACTGCCCCCTTGACCAAGATCTAAAACCAAAACACAAAAACTTTTCTTGTTCTTTGTGGATCTTTCATGAATCTCTTTCACTGGGATAACTGCCTGCCTCTCCCTCTCTTGCTCTGGACATCAAACACACAAACACGACAGCATGTATTCACAGCACTGGGCCTGCTGCCTGCCACACAAATGATGCTCAATAAATAATTGCGGAATAAATGCACATGTTATCAATAAAAAACTTCCACCAAAATTAGTCATAACCCCATGTTTAAGGCCTACAATGCAAAAAAATATATTGAGCTAATTTTGGTGTTCGAGACCAAATAGAGCGTTTTTATAAACTATTATTTTCAAAAATATTTGCAAGTTACTAAACTGCTAATACAATATTCATATTATTGTTCATACTCCACTTAGCTACTCTTCTCGAATGTTAAGCAAAATCAATTTCAAGGAATATGCCAGATTTATTAAGTGAATTATCCTAATAAAAGCAAAGCCTTTTTTGTTCATTTTATTACTGTTGTTGCTTGCTGAAACAGTTCCCCGTTGTCCCTGTTCTGCAGATACAAAGGTAAGGTTGTTTGTCTGCAGGCAGGATTTGCCGGCAGGGAAGGGTAGAAAGTAGTTGCGGCCAACTTAGTTTAACTGATTTTAACTGGAGCACTGGCTCCCTCCTTGCACAAAATCCCTCAAAGCTGTTCTTAATAAAGCTTGCAAATCTAATAGTGAAAGAAATGGCTGATGAGAAACATCTGCCTTGGAGCCTAGAGAAAATTTCATGGGAAGTTATCCTTTCCATGCTGTATCCTCATATGGATTTCCCCTACTAATCTTTATCCCGGGGAAAACCCATGAAACATTCCCTCCCAGTTTCATCACAAGCTTTTCATACATCTCCCTTCTCTCCCGAGCAGACACAACTACACTGTCTTGGACATTTTTGAATATGATCCAGTTAACTCTCACCCCATCATTGCCCTAGTGCCTAAAATACTTGGTCCTTTTAGAAGTAAATATAGACAATTCAAAGGGAACCTGCATTCTTCTTCTTTTTTAATATTTATTAAGTTTATTGGTACATTTTAGGTATACAGTGCAGTTACATTCATTATTGGGATCTTGTACCTTTACATGACTTATCTTGGTTTTTGTTTTTCCCCATTCCACAGCCCTCCCTTCAGCCCCTCAACCCTTCCCCATTTACAAAGACATTGTGTCTATGTTTTTCCATTTCACATATTTTTTCTTTTCCCTTTTTCTCTTTCTCCTACTCCTCCCACTTCCCCTACTCTTTTAGACCTTTTCTTCCTATTACAGAATATCAATTATACATTTTGATCCTTATTTATACTTCTAGTTTTTCACACCAGAGAAACTATTTGGTATTTACACGTGTGACTTATTAATTTCACTTAAGAGTATGTCCTCACTGTGCATCCACTTAGCTATAAATATTTAATTTCTCATTCTTTATGGCTGAGTAGTACTCCATTTTATTTAAAAAAAACCCAATCACATCTTTTTTTATCCAGTCTCCAGGTGATTGGCAAGTGGGCTAATTCCAAATGTTAGCTATTATAAACTGTGCCACTAAAAACGTGGGTGAGCATATAACACTGTAGTATGATTCTTTTAATTATTTTGGGAAGAAACCCAGCAGAGGGATGGCTGGGTCAAATGGGACTTCCAATCCTAGTTGTTTGAGGAATCTCTATATTGATTTTCACAGTGGGTGTACCAGTCTGCACTCCCACCAACATTCATTCTTCTTAAGACTATCTAAACATCTACAAAATCTATTTATAGAATACACATGTAACATATTTAATGGTTTTTGAATTTTCTGTGTAGAAGAGGGAATTTTCAGTGAAAGAAACTCAGATCACATACTAGTCCAAAATTATATGCAATCCAATGCAAGATTCCACGCTCTGGCATTGAAGATCAATCAGATTAACCAACATAAAGCCATCGAGTATGGAACTAAAAGTAACATAAAGTCCTTGATGAAGTTTAGATTAAAATATCTTACTAAATATATAGAATCTTAAAAAGAAAACATGAAAGTAGAAGGTAAACTATTATTAGACAAGAGGAATGGGAAGGGAGAGCAAGGGAGGGTAATGGAGAAAAGGTAATAATAAAAATATATTATACACATTGACCCTGTTCCAAATACATGTGAGATTGGGGGGGGCAGGTAACGAGAAGTGCTGTGAAGGTAACAATGATCAAAATAGGTTGATGTACACATACATGTACATCCAAATGAATCCGATTAATCTGTATAATCAATCCATACTAATAAAAATGATGTCATACAAAAAAATCAGACTGAAAGGTAGGATCCATATTTTCTAATTGAAATGGAGGATTTGAATTGCACAAAAAAATGAAGAACAAGGAAATATTAACAAAGACAGGCAAATTATGCAGCAAAAGGGACCAGAACTATACATTCTACAGAAGAACCCCTATGTTGTTACTACATCTTGTAAAAAGAAAGAAGTGTTTCTCTCCACCACCATATTGGTAGAAAAATCTAATTTTTGATGTTTATGGAAAAAGTTGGGTGTGGGTGTGCACTTAACTACTCAGGAGGGATCTGAAGTATGATTCAAATTTCAGAAGACTTTCCTCCTTCTGAGTCGCAAGAAACCAAAACAGTCAACTATATGAATTTACTTAGAATCCCAGAAAAGCAACAAGGCATTTTCATATTACAAAAATAGGGTAAATTTTTGCACTTTTTCCCATGAATTATTTAAGAAATGCTTGCCATATCCTGAGCAGATGATCTAGTTCCTCTTCTAAAGTGGCAGTTGCCTTAAACGGGTAAGTGAAGCAAATTGATGAAAAAACAAATGAAAATCAGTCGGTAAGTTTTCAACCTGACTGTTTTCCTGCTCTCCCTGTTTTCAAAGGTAAGGGTAATGGCACAGTTGGTTGTTGTATGATTACTAAGTTGTACCATCCAGGTATTGTAGTACATCTAATAAACACTATAAAATTTAGATTTTAAACTTAATCCTGATATAATCTTCAATCTTGATTTTATTTATTTATTTATTTATTTTATTTTTTATTTTTTTGGTACCGGGGATTGAACTCGGGTCCTTGCATTTGCAAGGCAGGCCACCGAACCGCTGAGCTGAATCCCTGGCCCCAATCTTGATTTTATATAAGTAGGTGAAATGCAAATTGTCCATAACCATCTTATAAACATTTACTCTTTACGAAATACTAGTCTGTCTTGAATTTTGGAAAATATAATATTTCCGTTTGCTAGTGGATCAGAATCCAGAATAACTTCAGGCAAAAATCCCTTGAAGATTATTTGCACAGTTATCCCTGGTCCCTGTGTTGTCCTGGTTCTGCAACCTGAGTGGACTGACAGGACTCAGAAGGAGGGAGAAAAAAGAATTTAGGCACATTCAGTTGTGGCTCCCACTCCTGGTTTTGCTTGACGGCGGATTGAGTAATAATACTCCCGCACGCTTATTTGTAATAGAGATCCCTGGGGTAGGATAAAGGTCTGCAAATCCTGGGATGTTGTACAAGTTGTTTCCTAAGTTGAGAGCCCACTAGTGCTTTTCCCCAGTCCCTGGTTTGGGTCACTATCTTTGTTGGCGGTAGGTAGTATCTTACTACCTGATTGTTTCCTAGAGAAAACCATGGGGGCCTCACTGCAGCCAATGGTCTGAAATTTCTGAATTATTTTATATTTTTACTATTCCTTTGTTTCCCATATACACTGTTGGTCTTAGCACTGAATTTTAAATTTTAATTATTTCTTTGTTTTACACATACACTATTGGTCCCAGCACCGTAAGACTGAAGGACTGCAGTTTAGCCTCGCAGCTTTGCATATTTGGAATAATTGTATTAGATTTGTGATACATCTGTGTTTTGCATGGAAATGATTATTCTTACCACAGAAGGAATACTGGAATACTGTAGGCTTGTAGCTTCTCTAGTAGAAACGAACCTGTTCGGTTTGCAAAGTCTCCTGAAAGGTGGAAAGGTCCAGAGTAGATTCAATCAAACAATGATTCAAAAAGGGCCTTTGAAACTGGATTCTATATGCACGCCTCCTTGCTTCTGATGGAAGTTATGTACGTGAAGCTGTCTGTAATAATAGGATCGTGGTTCTAGTTCTACCTTTCTTGCTTATTAAAAATGTGATATTGAACAAAGCACTGAATCCACCTAAGCCTTCAATGTTTTTACTTCTAAGATGAGAGAGTATTTAAAGATTCTGGCCTTGGAATGCTCACGGGGAGACTCTGTGTCTAGCAGGTCACTTGCCTTAGGTTATATCTCAGCACTACAAAAACAGACACAAAAACAAAAAAAGTGAATATTGACCTATAAAGTTATCCTAATCAAGGGAGGAAATGTGCCCATGACAATGTATCCTTGAAAAATATGCTGCACTAAAAATTCTAAAGCATAATATAAACCAGTGATTCGAGATTGAATGCCCAAACTCCAATCCAAAGCCCACTTATTTATCACACAGAACCAATACTACAATGAAACCTGAATACTGAGGCTTTAGTTCAGGAAAAAAAAAAGAACTCATACATTAACATCTTTTGTCTTAAAAGAAAAATGCAATAACATGCATGCCATAGGCTCACCATTAGTGAAATAAAGTACATATTACCCAGACAGGCCAGACTCTGGGAGAAGAAATTCCATAGGCTCTGCCCTGCCCTCGTACCCTCCACTGTTGGGCTGTGTTACTGATGACATGTCACCTGGTCAATCATGCAGGTGTCAACTGGAAGCCACAAAACAAGCTCCATCTGCAGGTGACCCCTAATTTCGAGTTGTTGGGCTGTGGTTAGAGGTCATCAGAGAGGCAACAGCCTAGGGAAGACCCTGGCCAAACCTGATGTGACCCCACCGTTACCCTTGGTTTCCTTCTTGATGTCAGCACACAGACCCAGGCTCATCCCCTCCCAAGACTCTTCACCCCGATGATCGTTTTAATGTATATGGGAATATACTGAAAATAATATTTTTCTTGGTATTTGTTTTGCTTTTAACTTCTACGTGTTGGGATCACAGAAAGACTTTGTAAGGACAGTTTAAGTTCTCCTGCAAGATTTAATTTGTTATCATGTAAATATTGCAAAGCGGGCTGCCTTGTGGTTTTGGCCAGCCCTATGCTCTGTTGATAAGATTGATTTATTGCTTAAAATCACTTTATCCAATTTTTACTGAACTTTTTCTGTAAAAATAAATTGAATTAAAACATATATTATTGTGGGAAACTATGAAATCTCACTTTTCCCTGATTTCTGGTTATTACCACTATGAAACTTGAGATCTTGCGTCAAAACTTCCCCTCAACCTTATGTTTCCTTACTTCTCCTGTTTCTCACCTCAGAGCCACATGCATATATCTCGGTTTCCTTTAAGATTTAAGCACTTGCTATAAGGCCACAGTTTCTTGATTTGAGAGCTCATGAACTATACATTGAATTACATATTTACATTATGACCTGTTTTGTTATTTCAAAAGCATATAGACAGGATGCGTAGAAAGCAAACAAATGAAGCCAATCTTGCAAGTTCAGTATTTTTGTTCTGTTCTGATGGGTGTACAAGTTTCTGAACCAGTGGTGCATATTCTTCTTCATGGAGTCAAAGTTCCCCAAGGTCCAAACAGTAACACGTTTAGAAGGGCATTGTAGTGGTGGAACTATACGGATCAACTTATCTAAAGAAGTATCTTAAGGAAACAGTTTTAATAATTATTTGTCAAAATATAAGGGGTCTGCTTATTTTTCACCAAGTGACTCATTCTCATGAAATCTTCCCAGCTCTTCTCTTTACTAGGTAGTTGATGTGAGAGCAACTCACACTGTACTCTGCACCTCCTTTAACAGCTCTTTGCAGGCCTCGATTTCCACGCCTGCTTCCCTGTATCTGACTGGCCCTTTGGACAAGACTGTATCACATGGTGGTACATAGTAAAGTATAGTGGTTATCTGAATGGAGGAAATAAAATGGGGAACCTGGAATAAGATGCCCAGGTACATGAGAAATAACTGTTCGGTTAGCGGCTGTGAAAGCAAAGCAGAAACCTGAATGCAAGTTTGAGAAATAGTCCAAGAAAAACCTGCATGTTGGATGGCTTTGCAACAGCCAGACTATATGAGCAGCAGTGAAAAGATCAAAATGACTACTGTGGTCAATACCAGGGAGGTTTCCAAAGGCAATTAGTGATTGTGATAGGGAAATGTTAGTAGAGTAAGATGGCTTGTGTGACTTCATATGTGATGACAGCAGGTGCATATTTGATGTGGAGTATTATAAATCCAACCAAGACATCAGAGGTAGGCTTCAAAAGTTGCTTCATCCTGCTGGTTGAGGGCATCAAGGTTGTGAGGGCATCAAGAAGAGAGATCTTCTTTGGATCTCAATCTTCTCTGTCTGGGTGGCTTAACATGAGTCATTTAAATTCCTCAGGCTCATTTTCCTATCTTTAAAAATGCTATCGACAATATTGGTAAACATCTCAAAAGAGTGTAAGGTTTAAGTAAGTTAAGCCATTTATAACAGTTTGTTCTGATGCTTGGTCATAGTAAAGATACTAAATTTTAACTTTTGAGCCTTTAAAAATTTGAAAATTCTTTAAGAACAGGAGAGAAGCAGGGGTGCCTTGAGTCCTTGGAAAATTGCTAGTGGGAAGCTTGGATGGTGAGAAGTTGCCTACCTTCCTTTCCTTAGTTATTCAGAACATTCACTGACTGTTGCAAAATACTGGGTAGCCACACTGAGATAGGCAAGCATGTGTGTGAGACACTGTTCCCAGGTTTCAGAGTCTTGCTATGGAAAAAAGAAAAAAGAAAAGTAAACTTTGCATGTAAAATACTGAACTTTAAGAGAAAAGCTGCAAGCCCAGGGATTTAGCTCAGTGGTGTTGCCGTCTGCCTCACAAGTGCAAGGTCCTGAGTTTGATCCCAGGTACAAAAATTGCACCACACTAACAGAACCAAGGAAAAAAAAAAAAAAAAAAAAAAAAAAAAGTAAAAGAAAAGCTTCATATGGCTAATTAAAGAGTATGGTAAATTAGACGTGTAGAAAGAGGAACTTGGTTGAAAATCTGGAGAGCTATGGTTGTTCCTGTCTCCTGTTCATTTTCTGGCCATTAATAGTTCATATAAACTTTCTGGTTTCCAGTTTCCTCACCTAGAAATCCTGGTTGGTTTCTAAGATCTAAAGTTTTCTTTCGGTTCAATAATATGTCACTGCCATTCGGACTCTGCTGGTGTTTTCAGTGACTCTTGAAGAATTCAGGGAATGATTTATGAAGACAAAGGATACTTAGGCCTATTCCTAAAGGGTAGGTAAGATGTCTTCAGACACAGAGAGAAGGCAAATTGATCTTAGCAGATGAAGGAGCAAAGGTGGACTATGACAGGACTTGTTTGTAGTTATTGAAATGACAAAAAATCAGAAGATGGATACAGTCAAATCCTTCAGTTTCAAATTGAACTGAATTTTTATGAGCACTATCTCTTATAAAAAAACACTAGCCTGGAACTCCACATACATGACCCAATTTGATCCTCTAGCAATATGTTGTGACCCTGCTTTCGTAGATGGGGCAGTAAAGATCTACAAAGAGTACAAAAGAATGAAGTAAACTGTCTTTAGTAAAATGTACGTCTCACCTATAGGTACAGCTGTCAATTTCACCAGTGTAGAAATTAAAGTTTGAAGAGATTGAGTTGCCCAATGGACCGAGACATCCACATAAGGAGCTAAGACCAAATTTCAATTTCCAGAATTCAAGTCTGGATCCTTTCCTACTACATGATCTTCCTTCTAGAAAAACTAGAAGAAAAACCTGGAAAGACAGACTCTAAATACCCCTAATATCAGCTTTAGGATTTAGAGAGTATTCTATGGCCAGCCAAAGTCTTTAGCATGGCATGGTAAAGCAGGTATTACCTAAGAGTAGGGTTCTAAGAACAGAATGTTAAAGTCAATTCAGAACGGAACAAGAAGAAAAAGAATGTGAAAAGGGACATGGCTAGATGTTGATGGCACCAAGGAGAGGAATTAATCAATATTTGACTGAGTGTGGGCTGTGTTTGGCCATCTTCCTAGTCCTTTATGAAGAAATGGGCAGGTACAGCAAGAAGCTGAAATCATATAGATGTTCTAAGTTAAAAGTAATAAAACTTTCATGATCAAATCCCCCTTTGTGCAGTACAATTCATCAGATCACAAATGGGCTTCAGAGCAGGGCCTCTGTGTCCACATCTGATGTCAAAACACTGCTGATTCAGCAGTGTGTCTGCCACTAAGACAGGCTAAGGTGCTAAGTTTTAGCACAAAGGGGGAGAAAATCATTTCAAGTGTGGTGAAAATTTAGGTGTGGTAAGTGAGGAACTTTTACGAGAACTTTGGTAGGTTGGTTTGAAAGAGAAACTTTTTCTTTTTTGTGTGATCTCATCAGTTTCTCTGTTTTATTGTTCTCTTTTTTCACAATTGCTTATCTGTCCATAGCCTGATTATACAGTTGCCTTTATAATCACAATGAACTTTTTTTTTTCATGTAGTAGAACATCACAAATGTTGCTTTGAATTTGAAGCTGGCAGATTGAATGGACAAAAACCTACTACCACATACGCAGGATGTCTAACATGGCTCACTTGAAACATTTTGAATCTTAGAAATGACAAGAAAAACAGTAAATATGAATAAATTATATTTAATTTCTTAAAAAGTCTATTAAATGTAAAAATAAACTGAAAATATGAAGTGGCCAAACATTTCTGTTAATTTCAAATAGTGTCAATGCAAAAACAATATCAGAAAAATATTGATAAAATTGAAGTAAGCAGTATAGATTTTAGCTCTAATTGAAAGATATTTGTTTAAATGTCCATGCTTTTTAAAAAGCAATCCTTTAAAAATGTTAAAAATATTTCTTTCCTACCGGATGAGACTTTTGATTATAAGCGATTTGTACAAGATAGAATTAGAATGAATGAAGGCAGATCTGATATTAATATGATATGCATGATAAAAAATATAAATTGGTTTGACCTACTGCAGTCTTCAAATAATCTGAGCTGACACCATGTTGCACGTGACACTGACCGACTCCTACAAATTGCAGAAAGTCCAGATGACCTTTGGAAAAATATTGTTAACATGGAAATTATACTCAGTACTAACTCTAGTATGAATCAGCATGCAAAAGTTTGTCTATATATTAACTTTATCTGTTATTGTAGCTATTCTAAGATTTAAAGTTGTTAGGTGTGCTTCTCCAGTAGGAGTCTGTGGTGTCCTTTCTCTTCTTTCTTCTTTTACTATGCCACCTTTTCTGTCTGTGACATCTTTTGACGTGAAGAAATAATGATCCTACCCTCCAGAAAGATTGAGACCACTGAAGACATTGGAAGTTCTGTGTAACGCTAGTGCTCTCCTCATTCCGTAACTTCAGAGCAGGTCTGCGTGCACACTCTAGCTTCTGAACAGGCTGGAGAGCAGTGCATTCCAGACTTCCAGCTTTCCAGCTGGGTTGCAGTCTGGGAGTCTGCCTTTTGTGCACTGGAGTTTTATTTGGTTATCATTTGAGATAAAAGTTTAAATTGCCATAGTGAATGTTAGCCAGAGTTAAATGTGATAATCTGAGCACCCAAGGTAATGTTTATCTTCTGACTTACCCCCTCTAGGATGTATTTTATCTTTAAGAAGGGTGTGAAGAATCTTTCCAGGCTTTGAAAATCCATCTTTTTTTTTTTTTTTTTTTTTTTACAAGGAGAAAGCAAATAAAGCAACTGAGCCCTAAAATATTTTGTAAATTAGAGTAAGAAACATACACTTTAAAAGTAATTTTAATATACTGCATATGAAAAAAGAACCCTGCACCAACTAAAGCTTAGTACCATCTTTCTTTTACGTTTTATGTGCCTTTTCCCCCCTGGAGTCTTGGACAGGGTAGTTCTCTCCCCCACCTTCCCATGTTGCTCCCATTCACATTTTTCTATTCTCTAAAACTGCCAAAGCCTAGCTGTTGCTATTTGGTGTAGCTTGATCCTTCTGGCCAAGCAATGACTCCTGAAGGTGGGGGACAGCTTCTTAAAGTTCTGTAGGAGAAAATTTAATCATCAAAGTAATCATTTCTGCTGTAATGGAAAAAAAAAAGAGGGCAGGGTGAATGACAGAACAGCTGTGGACCACCAAAAAAGTCAACTGGAATTGGAAAGAGGTAGATCTAAAAAAAAAAAAAATGCTTCGAAGGCATAGCTTTAAAGGGAAAATGAATCAGAAAAGAGTTCTGAAGTGCTAGAATGCACTGCCTAATAACTTTAAATAGTCCATTGAGTCTTCCGGAATTTTTTTTGTTCTTCTTCAAGAATAATCTGCTTACATCGTTAAGACCTTAGCTAAGCTCAGTAACACAAATTACCAGATGTTGTATTCCCTAGTTTTTCCATCAAAAGACCAACCACCAAGCTTGTTGAAAGAGAGAGGTCATTGTCCCTCCCTGGCTATAAAACTATTTTTGCAAGTCCTAACAAATGAAATGAGAATACCTTTCAGCTGTAGAAGGAACCTATCTCTCGGCTCCTTCGAAGTCTCTCTGTTTGGCTTTGTTATTTCTAATAATGCACTCATGTGTAAGCTAATAATGTGAACAGAGGGAAAATGAAGAGACTTTAAAAAAAAGGAAAAAAAAGCAGAATGAATTAGGGCAATTGAGGTCGCTCTGTTTCACTTTTGCTGGAAGGATTTTAGCCCTAGTTTTTACCTTATCGCTTATTACACAATTTACGATAAAATGAGATGTGATTCCATTCTTATTGTTGCACTATAGTCTACTGAACATGCATATATAGAATTCATTTCAGGTTTAAACACTACCTTAATTATAAGCTGAGTAAAATGGGCAACCTATCAGGTTCTCTAAATTGCATTCTAACAAATAGTTTCATTTTTTATCACATTTCCACTGATGACATATAGGACATAATAATGTTTAGGAAAGATTCCCTTTTTATGGAGTATCTTAATTGTGCCAAAGAATTCCCCATGCAGCAACTAACAGTTTGTTTCAGACTTACAAGTTTGAGAACTTTAACAATCTGTTATACCTCCCAGCATTTCTCTGGTTGACTCCCTGAAAATAACATTAGGAAGAAACTGCATGTTTTAAAATCACCTACAACTGATTTGTATTTTGTATAGTGGAAACTTCATAAATATATTACATACAATTTTCTGTTTTCTTTAATAAATCATGTGGTTGTTTATATTTAGGATCCATGCAGAGGCACTTTTCCAACAAATCCTTGTTTACAACTTGAAAATGCTGAAATGCTTATTACAATTGTGATTAAAAATAAAATAAGTATTTAAAACTTAAAGTGTAAATTAAAAGAAAATATGTACAAAAACCTAAAAATGTTTAGTCTTAAGTTTATATTTACTTGCTGTATGCTGTAAAAATTATGTATATGATTAAATTGTTTTATGGTAGTCCTAAATATAGTGTATTTCATGTAGTCTTTCAAATAACTGACTTAATAACAGGTCCTAATAATCAGAATTTATTGATAAACACTCTTTAAAGACATTTATTTTATTAGCACAATATTTTTTAATATAAAAAGAACGATGTTAAGGGGATCTCTCACTAAAAATTGTAGACAAGATAAAATTTTATCAACTATAGGCAGATTGTAGTAGGTTTGCATTTGTTAAAGACCTTCTAACTTAAAATCACTTAAATGTGATCTTACATGTCAAATAAGTAACTATTTCACTGACAACAAGGGAAGCAAAATAATTAGCACTTTAATGTTAATTGTCTATTAATGTGTTACATTTATCAAACTACCTGATTTTCTTAATCATTACTGAGACGCTTTTGTATATGTGTATCATTCATAGAAAATTTCGACTTTTTTCTAACTTTGCAGAAGGCATCAAAAATATAAACCCGGCCAAATGTCTGTTTAGCAAAAACCAGAGCCTGATATTTGGTGAAGTTTGTAACTAAAACAGTAAAGAAAGCAGTTTTCCTGCAGGGTTGGAGAGCCACAGCTGTCCAACAATGTTGTCTTGCCGATACTTTTTTGAACAGCATAAATGAAACTCAATTCATTTCTCTCTCTTTTTCTTTTACTTCAAGCAGGGGTTGTCCAGAACACACACACACACACACACACACACACACACACACACACACAATTTTTAGTCATTTTTTTCAATTTAAATGATTTGCTATCACAGTTACTCCATCTTTTATCTCTAAAATAGTTTCAACCCTGTTAATGTGTGCATGTACTTTTTTCTTATCAGCCTCTCAGCAGCATTTGTGATTCATAGCAGCCATCAAAGTGATAATAAACTCATTCACAATACTAACAAACACGGGGCTCCCAGTTATTTACGAGGCAAATTCACTGCAAGGCTGGGCTGAGGAACAGGGGAGAATCAAGATGGTGTTGATTGATAAATTGACAGGTTAATTTACAAGTGGATAATAGGAGTTAAACCCAGAGGGAAAGAAGGACGATCTGAATTCTAGCTTGGTTGCACTGCCATCTGTCTTATGCCCAGAAATCTGCAGGACCAGAGACTTGCCAAAATCAAATACATACACATTCTTCATAATTTAAAAGACAAAGACCTCCATTTACTGCTCTTTGATGGGTCTGTTGCTTTGGTTCCTCGCACAATTGACCCCCAATATGTCACAAACAGTGCCACACATCAGAGTTTTATATAAGTACCACTCAGAGCATGATTCACAGCAAGCTATTCTGTCAGTCCTTGAAAATAAATAATGAACAAGATTCTTTTCAAGACTGTATTTCACAAAAATCAATTCTCATTTGCTTATTGATAGTTGAGAATCACTCTTTCAAGTTTCTGAGGTCTCTGATACATCTTTATTTAGTGTGTATGCTCACCCTACTACCCCCAAAACCATATATTTTCTTTTTTGATCACTGGCATTTAGATGTGTGCTGTTGTAGCTGTTTACAAGATAGCCTAAAGCAAAGTATGTGGGTCCCACTTTAAACATTTGCATCCTTCTCTCCCTTAGAGTTGTCCTGTCGTAAATGGGAACGTAGTATTTCAAAATTTTTTAGGCATATAAAGTGCTTTAAAAATGGAACAGAAGTGCATTTATTTTTCTCTTCCAATGAAATGTATGATTTTACAGGTCAGGCATTTATGTTACTAGTTTTACAAAGAAAAGTTGATGTTGCTAGTTTTGTAAAAACAAGATTCAAACAATTGTTTTGAAAAACTTGATTGATCTGGACCAAGAGAAGAATTTCCAGGTAAGTTGTGAGTGCAGTGCCTCCGGGTTGGGTAGTGCACTGTTAGTTAGACAGCAAAACTGTGACTATTGCTATTTGGAAAGAGCCTAGTCTTTGGTCTTTTCAAATTAGCTGGTTAAAGCCTGTTCGGAGCAGTTGGGTCTGCCTAGCATCTCCCAGATGGATGGTGGCTTTCGTTCTTATTTGTCAACACCCTAATCTCAGCGGCGGAACTTCTTGGGTCTCTAAGCCGAACCCCTTCTCCCTGTCTTGCTGCCACACTAATACCCTTCTCCAATCCAATCTGAAAGTTCATTTCATACCCAGCTAGCGTACAAACTTGGTAGTTCGACACATTTTCAAAGGGGGTTGAAAAAGGCACAGAAAGAGAAGGTCTGCTCAGCTTCTGTATGCCAACACTAATATTATTTTTAAAACAGATCGTCTCTTACTAATCAAGTTACTAAACTCTTAAAGCCTATGCCTTTCATTAAATAACATAATAAAGCCCATGGAAATTTTCTGGTCAAAAATGAATGTCAGAAAAATAAAAATAAATAACTTTGCATGCATGGAATTTTATGGTGTCACGAGGTTACTCCTTACAGGGTAACTATCCTTTGAAAAGAAAATGCATTTCTGTGTGAATGTGAGTTTGAATAGCTTTTACTGCTTTGTTTAAACATAGACAATCATCTTTGTAATTTTTTGGCAAGTTGTGTATTTTTTCAAAAAGGACACATAAAAGATCACAATGTGTTTAAGATTGCTAATTTTTCTTGATGTAGTGACTGTTTTATTAAAAGAATACCTTTTATTCAGAAAAGTGATTAAGTAGTTTTTGAACTTTATATATCTATAGAATAAAACGTAATTTTTTTCTTCAGCTTGCGAAGCAAGGCATTTTGTTTTCTGAGAAGAATTTAAACTTTGAATTATGTATTATCTTTCTATTTAAAGGCTTAGTGGCACGCAAAAGATTGATAAAATAGAAAAAATAACTCGGTTTATAGATATGGGTCTTTCATACCATATTCCTATAGGGAACCAGATGGAAGAAAAATGTGTTAAAAATTCAGTTGAATATTAACTTCTCCTATCTACAAATTTCAGTGGTAAAAACTATTAGAGTTAAAGAGGAATAATTTCTAATATGTTATACTTTCTTAACTTAAAATATATAAGCTAACTCCCTAGAGATTTATTTTCAGTTAATTCTTTTTAAAGCTTCTGACTCTCCGGAGATGTAGTAATATGCACTTCTATCAGAACCACATGAATTTAGAAGGGAAAGGAAGCCCAGTGAGAGGATGAGCAACAATGGCCATGTTTTGGGATTTACAAGTTCCAATTGTTTTAATAAAGCACTGCTTCCCTCTGTTTCCCTCGATGCAAGCTAAGAAGCAGCTTTTCTGCCTTTTTCTCACCGCAGGTGCTAAAAATAATTCCAAAGGAAAAAAAAAAAGCAACACAACAAAAAAGATATCAGATCTAATATCCCACCCTCTTTCTGAGTTAAGTCCCTGACAGGTATGTTTCCAAGCAAGACTATTTAGACACATTGATTTTTGTTGTCACTTTCTTCTTATTTCATATGTCACATCAAGGCTTGGAAATTAGATGAATGTGAGAAGGGCCCGCTCATCACTGTTCCTCGGGAGGGATTTCAAAGTCAGCTAGCTGCGCTGGATAAAAGTGGTCCTGCCCAAAGCTCCACTCTACCTACAGCGAAGTTTAGGTAAACTCAACTTTGTCACTTCACTCGTATTATCAGGATGTTTGGTTGTCAAGGAGGCATCCACCTAACTGAAGTCTGGCAAATCTCCGAAGTAAAGCATTAAGGAATAAAAAGAAAAAAACAAAGAAATTCCTTAAATCATCTTTCTCCCTCTCACTTCAAAGTCCTTTTAAATGAACATGCAACTCCTGTTCTGGTAAACAAATTTTATGGGGTAAGTGAGGCAGGTAACGTTTTCTTCAATCATGTGCTTCCAGAATAACATGTCGACATCCAGTCTTTGTGCTTTGAAGAGTTTGTAATAATAAATAGAAATCAATGCTGGAGACTGAAGAGCACATCAATTATATTCCTTTTGTCTCAAAGATTCTGTATGCGTTGTTTCCAACTGTCCTCAATACATTTCTTTCATACTCTTTCAGTGTTCTATAGTATAACTGGCAACAGAGATGCTGGATGTGGACGGATTCGCAGTTATGTTTGTAAAAAAAATAAAAACGGTTTTACCTCAGTCTTTAAATTTGAATCGGTAGATATTTTTGGTGAACTATTTTTGAAAAAGAATTGTGGAACAAATATTCAAACGTTTTCTTAAAAAATAAGAAAAGCCACAGTTTAGGCATTCGGTCTACAAAAAGAAAAAGAGGAAAAAAAGTAGTTAGAATATTAAGAACACATTAAGGACAGCAGATAAATAATAAAGTGATTCAAATGACAGTATTTAGAAAAGCAAGTGGTTTATTTCCAGCAGCTGCAGAAAAGGGGAAGCCCAGAATGAACTGGTGAGTTGCAGGAGGTTGGCTGCGGGGACTCTCAGGGTGGACGTTCTGCTTAGCTCTGAAGCAGCCTAGGATTCCAGCTTCCTGGGCAGATCCTGCAGTTTTAATGGCCACCATCTCAATTATAAAGCCTTGCCCGGGTCTTTGGGAAGGAGGCGAGGATCATGGATGTCCTACCAGCGTAACAGGGAGATTGGCTTTTCAGAGCATTTCCAATTCCTTCCCTGCCCGTGGCCCATCTAGAGCCTTTAGGAAATTTTATTTGAGCCCATGGGGAGAGAGCACTTGCTAAGCTGTAATTTCCTATGATTTGAAATATGGCATCTGCAGGCCTCCTGTGTCGGATCACTCAGAAAAAAACAACAACAACAGGGTTTATCTTTTAAACTTGGCTGAATACCCAGTCATTTTTAACCTGCATTCCCCTTTCACAATATATTTTCCTTTAAAAATATGTCGAAGTAATTGTGTGGACATTTTTGGAGGTTGGGGTATTGGAGTGTGTCAATTGTTTATTCAAATGATATTTTAATCCTAACTGAAATGTTTCTCTCAGCCATGCCATGTGAAATATTGAATTAAATGAACTTAAAAGAGGAGGGTGTTAATTTATTGATATAAATGAGAGTTTAGGAAAACTACGATTGAAGTCAAAATGCCAAGTCAGAGATCATGTACAAAGTAAAGTGACAAAAATATTCTGGAATTTTAAACCATATATATATATATATATATATATTTGTACATTTTTAGATACTCAGCTTGGAATACCCTGTAGCCCTAATTGAGGCCTGTTTTACCTTCTCCTTTATTAAAGGGAAGACACTAAGATTCAGAAAGCAGAAACAGGATCCCTAGTTCTCATGGGTAGTTCACACCACAGTGACAGCCAGGACAGCTCTGTGGGTGCTCAGACCCACTGTGTACCCCCTCTGCCAGCCAGGGGCAGTCCCTGTTTGCAGTGACAGTGGGTACTGTGCACAGAGCAGCTTGTCACAGAGCCTCAGTTTTTGCATGGCAGAGATGGAGAAGATTGTCCTATTTTCTATTTTTAAACACTAAAAACAAAGAATTTTAGCTGAACCCTAAGTGATGGCAAGGAAAAAGAGACAAGTAGAGATGGTATTATTTATGATCAGTGTGGATTCTTTTTCTTGTCAGTAAGAGTACAAGGGGTGGATTACAGGCTGAGCACAGCAGTGGCAGTTGTAGACACATCTTTGCAGATTCACGGGGTAATTGGTAATTATGGCCTCCCAGCACTCTTATAAACACAAACACACACACACACACAAACACACGCACACAAATATCCATGCACATCCTTTTCCAGAGGAATACTGCTGCCATGTACCTATTTCAAATTTCATTAAATAAGACTGAAGTTTAGGAAAAAAGGGCTGATGTTCCCCTTAGAAGGATATTAAGACTATATTTTCCCTCTTAACCACTGAATGGCCACAAACCTATTGAGTTAATTTTCAAGCTGTTTGGATCTTCCCAGAAAATTGAGCTATGTGAATGCAGCGTGTGTGTGTGTGTGCGTGTGTGTGGCTATTGGAAGCATGAGAAAGTAGCCAAAGACAAGAAGGAAAACCATGTGTAGAAATGTTGGGCAATTTCACATAACTTTTAAAAATACTTTTAAAATTGAGCTAGGTTGTTTTCGGTAGACCTCAAGGTCAAAATATCTAGGGAATCAAGATTGACTTTGGGGCATGTGTAGTTCCAAGGTCATTGGAAGACAGAAACTTTTGTACATGGTTGGGATTCTTTGGCAGGAATAGGATGGCCTTGTGGGTTAAGAAACCAATGGAATTTACTACAGAATCACCAAACTGCAGCCAAATTGTTTATTGCTTTTTTTAATGCTTCTTCATAGCTGTGGATGATGATGGTGATGATGATTGTGATCATGATAAGAAAGATGGTGATGTCGCATCTACAGGGCTTGCTTCATTCCATTATTGTTGGCAATTCCTAAGTTACGTTATAGAGTTTGGAGACATTCGGCAAGCTGCACACAGGCATTCAGGGAAGAGTGGTGGTGGTGGGATCCAAACCCAGGAAGGCTGGTCTAGAGACAAACACCAAGTCAAAACACAGTTGTCTCTCTTCCCAGGGAGGCAGTGATACATTTTTTATCCTGGGTGGCTAACAAACTGAACTATGTTTCTTGTAAATTTCCAGGAACGCCCTTTTCTGAGTAGGCATGAGTTGAAGTCAAATGGATAAAGTTTTCAGTGGTGTTCACAAGATATAGTCTTCCCTTTGGTGTTCCACATCCATTCATTACATTTTACTCATACTCTCTAATGGTCACCTCCAACCCAGATCCTTAGTCCATGATACAGTCAGGGCAGGAAATAGTTCATGTTTCTTAAATCAGTGTTTCTTCATATCATGTTGTCTGTAGGGAGTGCATCACATTTTACAATTTGTTGCTGCTAACTCAAAAGTACATCAGGTGTTCTTTTGCTGTATGTTCCCCTAAGACAATTTTACTAAATTACAATGTTTTGGAGGTATCTTAATGTTTACATTAGTAGGTTTTATATGTCCAATCCTCTGTGGAAGAAATGAGATGATTAAAGAAATATTTTAAATAACGGATCTCAAAATATTCATAAAAATCTTCCAAGAAGTGAGTGGAGAAACTGATTGTAACTTTAAGCCACTTATTTCTGGGGATAAATATGAATCTATGAAATACAAATATCATGCTATGTTTTCCATTTATAATGATAACAAGTATTCAGCTGGACAGACCCATGACTAACAAATATTTGCTTATTAATCAATAGCTAATTAGTCTCTACACCAATGCATTATCATACATGGCTTGTATGTGTGTGGGGGTTGTGGCCTACATTCTGGCAAATTTTAAATTGTACAATGGTACTATTTCATAACCTTTTCCCACCATCACAATTCTTATTTTTGTCCATCTCATTATACAGCCTCCCGATTGTTTTCAAAGAACTGCACAAAGGGATTCTCTTCACTTACTTATGCTGGCCTCCCAGAAGTAAGACTTCACAGTGTGCATTTAAATGTTTATTTACACATATCACTGTAATCCATGCAATCTAGCATAAATCCCCCTGTGTAATTAAGTTCATAGGCTATTATTGAGGAGACTATTTCCCTTTCTCAGGAAATCTGAGAATGTTTTACTTCTTTTAACAAAATGTTACCAATAATTTCAAAGTCTGTCTGCAAAATTCGTCTTCCTTACCTGAAGTTTCAGTCACTTCTCTGGTTGCTGCCCATCCAAGACAAGAATTGCACTTTTATTTGTTAATCTTCCACGGAAGCCTCGAAGAGCCTGAGTCTCAGAGATTGGAAGAAACCCCCGAGGTAAGCTGTAGTCTAACTCCCTTTCCCTTGCCCTGATGGATGCCCAGTAGCCTGATCTCCCATGCCCTCACTCGTGTCTTTGTAGAATGACTTCTACACACATAGTGTTGTCCCCGCCGTCTTTCCTCCCACCCAAGATATCCAAGCACCTTAGGAGCCCAGTACGCACCTGGGGTAGTGGAGCCTTGTGTGAAGTCGACCCTCACTTGTCTTTAGGACTGAGTTGCTCTTTCGTTGCTCTTCCTGCTCTTCCCAGGACGTTACCTTCCGGTTCCGTTCATCAGTGGTCTCCCAGCCCATTTATATCTCCAGTGCCACTTTTCTCCATACAACGTTATCATTTGTCATTCGCATTGTTTTGATCGTACTTTACTAGGTAAGATGCATCTCTGGGTGACAGATTGAAAAAATTTACTTCCACACTAGCCATACAAAGACCAACTGGAGTTAAGATAAGAGGACCCTAGAAATTTCACCAAGCACAGTAGAGACATGAATGCATTAAAATAAGGTGATCAGTAAGAAGCCTTTCTTTTTTTAAAGTTAATTTTATTGGTACATTTTATGATACAGCATAATGATATTCATCATTGGAAATTTGTACCTTGACACACTATATCTTGATTCTTATGCCCTTCCTTCAACCCCGCCACCCCTCTCTATTTACAAAGGCTTTGTTTTCATTTTTTCCTTTTCTCATATTTATTCCTTCCCCTTCTTTCCTTTCCTCTCTCTCTCAATTCCCCTTCCCCTTTGCACCTTTTCTTCCTATTTCACATTATCTATTATACCTTTCAGTCTTTATTTACGCTTTCAGTTTCTCACACCAGAAAAAGCATTTGGCATTTACACTTATGTGTCCTATTTATTTCACTTAAGGGTGTCACCTCAATGTGCAGCCCTTTAGCTAAAAAAGTCTCTAATTCCTCATTTTTAGTGGCTGAGTAGTACTCCATTTTATATTTTTTAAAAAACCCACACATTTTATTTATCCAGTCTCCAGTTGATGGCAGTTAGGCTTTTTCCAAATTTTAGCTATTAGAAACTGTGATGCTATTAACATGGGTGCATATCTACCACTGTGGTATGATTCTTTTAATTCTTTGGGGAAGATACCTAGCAGGGGAATAGCTGGATCAAATGGGACCTCCAATCCTAGTTCTCTGAGGTATCTCCATACTAATTTCCACAGTGATGGCAGTCTTCACTCGCACCAACAGTGGAGAAGGTTTCCTTTTTCCCCACAGCCCCACTGGCATTTGTTATTGATTGATTTCATGATAGCAGCCATTCTTTCTTGGGTGAGGTAGAATCTCATCATTGTTTTCATTTGCATCTGGCAAATGACTGGTGATGTTGAACATTTTTTCATATATTTATTTATTATTCCTACTTCTTTGAGAAATGTCTATTCATTTCATATGCCCATTTTCGGTTTTTTTGTTTGTTTGTTTTGTTTTGTTTTGGTACCGGGGATTGAATCATATGCCTATTTTTGGATTGAGTCTTTAAATTTGCTAGGTATGATTTTTTTTAAAAGTTCTTTATATATTCTAGATAGTAGACCTTTGTCTGAGGAAAAGCTGCTAAAATTTTTCTCCCTCATTGTGGGTTGTCTCGTCACCCTGTTGGTTGTTTGTCTTGCTGTGCAGAAGCTTTTTAATAAGAAGACATCCCTCTTGTTGATTGTTTGCACTAGTTCATGTGCAACTGAGGTTTTGCTCATGAAATCTTTTCCTACATCAATGTCTTCAAGAGTTCTACCTAACTACTCTTCCAGCCGGTTTAGTGTTTCTGTTTTAATATTTAGATCTTTAACCCATTTTGATTTTAGTTTATTACATGTTGAGAAATATAGGTCTATCACAAGGACCCGAGTTCAATCCCCGGTACCAAAAGAAAGAGAGAGAGAGAGAGAGAGAGAGAGAGAGAGAGAGAGGGAGAAATATAGGTCTAGTTTTAATCTTTGGCAAGTTGAATTCCAGTGTTTACAACATCATTATTATTTTTTTCTCTTTTTTTTTCTTTTTTATTGAGGTTATTGGTACAATCTAGGTATACAAATACAGTTACATTCATCATTGGGATTCTGTACCTTTACATAATAGGTCTTGATTCTCATTTTTCCCCTTGTCCCAGCTCTCCCTTCACCCCCTCCTCCCCTCCCCATTTACAAACACTTTATTTCAATTTTTTCATTTTCTCATATTTTTTTCCTCTCCCTTATTACCTTTCCCCCACCCTTCCCACTTTCCCTACACCTTTAGCCCTTTACTTCCTATTTCACATTATTAATTATCTCATTAGGATCCTGTGTACTATTATAGTTTTTCACACTAAAGAAACTATTCGGTATTTCAGTTAAAGAAATCTCTGTATGAACATTAAAAATAGGGAATCCTAAAATAAAACTAAAAAGGAAAGTAAAAGAGAAAAGGCAATGATGTAACATCAAAATAATCCTTAATTCTGGAGATGAAAATGGTCCCTGAACATATTTAAATTGCTTCTCGCTCTTATAGTCTTATCTTATTCTTTTTTCATTATTTAGAGAATACTTTATTAGTTTCTGTAATCAAACCCACGTAGATATGACCTTACATATTTAGTACAATGTGTTACCCCTGTACACTTGGAAAAAAAATAAAATAAAATAAATTAACATTTCTAGACCAATATTGTTGTTCATTTCTGTACAATGCCAAGT
>NW_022900919.1:10507413-10531915 GCF_012274545.1 Fukomys damarensis | reverse complement strand
TAGAATGTTCTCTTTCCAGATGATGATTAAGATGCTAATAGAAAAAATGGTGCCAGGTACCACAGCAGCAACAGAACTTTGCTGTTGTCTGGATATTATTCTTTTCTTTGGTTTTTCGTTTTTTTTCCTAATGGAATGTGCTGAATGTCTATAATTTTGTTCAGATGACTGCAGAACCTGGAAAAGCTGTTGCTGCTATCAATGCATAACATACTATTATTAGTATATATACACACACACACACACACACACACACACACACACCCATATATAAATTGAATTTTGGGAAACTTTAAAAGTGCTGCCAACTTTGGAAAAAGTCATCCCAATTTACTGTGTTGACTTGGCATTGTCCAACATCATTATTATTAAGGAGACTATCTTTCCTCCAGTGAGGGTGTTTGGCTCCTTTGTTGAAGGTGAGGAGGCTCAGTGTGACTGGAGTTGTTTGTGCATCTTCTAATCGATGTTCCACTGGTCTTCAGGTCTGATTCCTTGTCAATACCATGCTATTTTATTACAGTAGCTTTGTGGTATAATTTCAAGTTGAGGACTGTGACATCCCCTACCTTGTCTTTGTTGCCTAGAATTACTTTTGCTGTTCTAGGTCTCTTCTGGTTCCAAATCAATTTTTGGATGTTTTCTCAAGGTCTGTGAAGTATGCCACTGGAATATTAATTGGGATTGCACTGAATCTATATAGCACTTGTGGAAGTATGGCCATTTTCACTATGTTGGTTTTTCCTATCCAGGAGCAAAGGATGTCTTTCCATTTTCTGAGATCCTCTTTGTTCTCTTTTTTCAGAGTGCTATAGTTTTCAGAGTAGAGATCTTTGATTTATTTCTTTAGGTTGATTCCTAGGTATTTCATTTTTTTAGATGCTACTGTGAAGGAAGTTGTTTCCCAGTTCCTTTTTCAGGGAGTCTGTTGTTTGTGTAGAGGAAAGCGATTGATTTTTGTGTATTGACCTTGTATCCAGCTACTCTACTGAATTTGGTGGAGTTCTTGGGGTCTAGTATGAATCCTTTCTGGAAAATAACTATTACCTTCAACAGCTTACATTTGCCTGACATATTCAGCAACATTCCATGAAAGCTGACATACAAACTATGACATTTCTTTGAAAATGATGTTCACAATTAAAAATACAAGAAAAAAATCCATATTTGACTTGTAAAGAATATCTGATATTAGGACCCAAGGATGTAGCCTCATGAAAACTTAAAAGAAAGTTTGAAATGCCACAGCAGTTGTCTTTCAGAGGACTAAATGAGATGAGTTTATCCCATGGTTAATTTAGAGCTCCAGCTCCGATCTCCACGAAACTTTCCTATCTTACTTTGGTTGTTCATTGGCCTTACCTACTTCAGGTCAAGATCTGTTGATACCTGAAAGTACCCATGCCTTGTGTTCACTCACATGATTCTGTTCATGGTCCTTTCTAATTAAGAGACTTTATATTTCACCTTCTATTAACCATGAGTTTGCCAGAATATGCACAACACTGTGTCTACAACCTGAAGATACTGGAGACCATAACATTTTAGTTATTGGCCAAGATCTACTTCAGGTTAATACGTTTCTCTTTACGGCTAGAAGCCAATATTCAAATGGCCTCTGACACTAAGCCACAATAGGAATTCTGATAAAATAAAGTATATGAGCCATTTTCCAACTCATGCTTCCTCAGCCTCTGTAACGATTTGTCTCCTTTCTGGAAACCCCCAAAGCACACAAACAGAATTGTATGGGTCAGTGGATAAGTTTGAGAATAACTGATCTTATGTAACCTAATTTGCGGGGGGCAAAAGGGTCAGAGAAATCAAGCAGCATTGTTAGGGTACAACACCAAATATTAGACAGAGCTGGATTAAAAGTCAGATTTGCTATATATATTTTATCTTCATGGGACCAAAAAGCAAGACTTACGAGGAAATATAGCAAACATTGCCTCAGGATACCATGCCGCAAGAGTGTATGTTTGCAAGATCTGTGTGGATAGAGGAATATTTAATGCTGAAGATTTTATCTGTGGGTCTGCATTTTCTCCCATTTATTTATTTTTCTCATGATCTCAGCCCTTACCAACAAATCTTATTATTGGTCTTTGAAACCCACTGGCAGACAGCTCTTTTGGGTACTAATACCATCAATGTTCATTCAGGACTTTGCTAGTCGTATCATTTTAATGATAGGCACTAGTTTATAAGGATATGGAATAAATGGAGTAAACCTTTTTTAAGAAAAAGCATTCTAAAACTGAGAATGACATCAAATCTCAGAATGTCACCAACACAAAATGTTCGGTATCTCCTCTCTAAGTCTCAGGACAGAGAGAACCAAACAGCAGCAGCGCATCCCATACTCCAAAACACACAGAGCAGCATATTCAACTTAACATTCTATAGGGCAGATGAGCATAAACTTCTGAGTTAAAGGCTATTTCTCTTTGGGAAAAACTATGGAGTTAACGAGGATTTCAGGAGTTGCTCATCATAGCATTCTGTGCCTTTGCAAGTTGGATGATTAATAATGGCAAATAGGAGAATGCAGCTAACAGTCCTGTTCCCAGCTCTTTGAGATTGCTGCGCGAGGTAGAAATTGGTAGACTACTTTTTTCATCATTCCAGTCAAAGCTAGTTGCAATTTGCTTAGGTTTTGTGTGGGCAAGACAAAACATGTCATATAGAGACACACACAACGGAAATATTGAATCTCAAAACTATTGCACATGGGCTAGCTCTGGGGCAACAAGTTTGAGATTGCAAGGGAAAATTGGTGAGGGAGGGAAGATGGGGGCAGCTGCCTGACTATTATTTGCAGGTTCTCTTGAGCTGAAGCAGAAGGAGAGGTTTAGCAACTGCTTGTTGTGGCAGAAAATCATCTCTGAGTATTTGCAGTGTAGAGGATTGGAGTCAAACAGATACAGCCAATCTCGAACAAGATAGCCTGACCTACCATACATGGACCTGCGCTTGCCTGATGAACTTGTTATTAGTCCATCCACCTTGACTGCAAGGCAAGGATTTTCCAAACAAGAAAACGAAAGTGAAAATGAGAACTAAATCCTTCCAAGTTTGAAGGCACTCAAATTGTGTGAAAGGTCTCTTATTAAAAATTTTCTTGAGGTTGCTGTAGGTAACTAGTTTCTTTCTGTCTCATTTTTATGCCTCAAGCAAACTGGACATCAATAGTTGCTAGTGCAGTGGTGTCTTAACCAGGCTGGTGCTAACTCTGGGCCTCTGTTGTGCTCGATTCGGAACTCTGGACATGACCTGCAGTGGACTTCACCTCACACGGACTGAAGTCTGGATTCCCTCTTTTGCCTCTTGCAAACTCTGTGATTTCAACCATAGTGCTTAATTGTTCTTTGCTTCAATTTCTTTTTCTGAAAACAGAGATATCTATACAAACACCTTGTGGAGCTCACTGGCTTTTCAAAAACACTGAATGAGATACATGTGTATGTGTATTCCTATTAGAAATGCTCACAATATGTTTCGTTCCCTCAACTCTCCCTCTCGTGATGGCTTTCTGGATGTAGTCCCTATTTCTAAATCACCTCACCCTTTTGTGTTTCAAGTTACTTTGTCCTTATAGACATACATTTGTTTTCTTTTTTCCACTGAATTCAGTGGAGAATCTGCTGGAGTATCTGGATGAGGGTGCAGTCCTTGTCTCACTTCTGTTCTGGTGATTCTCTGTTTCCATTCAAGGGAGTATGCTGGAAAGGAATAAGCCACAGCCTGCTGCAGGCTCACCTGACAGGTGGAATTCTAGGTGCACTTTGTAGGTTTCTGAGACTTTAAACATTACTGGTCTCTAAAATGCAAAATTTCCAAGATCCAACTGGTAAAATCAAACTGTCAGATACTCACAAGAAATGTGACAGTCATCCATTCATGAGAAATTTCTTCATTGCTTTTAATCAAGTCTAAATTCTGTGCTTTGCCACACAGGACTTTACATCACCTTCATTTCCCTCATCTCCAGCTATTCCCCTACTAACTCTCTTCTTTATTCATACTGAACACGTTTCCTCTTACATTACAAGCTCTATTTGGCTTCCAAAATTTGTCTTTGATTTCCCTGTGTCTGAAGGTGCTTGTTCTTGGTTATTTTTCCAACTGTCATACCATGCCCAGGGAGTTTTCCTAGGTTATTCCATCAGAGTAAGCACCGCATTCCATTGTCTTGGTTTATTTATATGTCTTAACACATTGTAATTCCATTGAAACAATAAAAATTTAAAAAAAAGAAATAATAAAAAAACTTGAATAGACCATTAACCATTAAAGAAGCTAAATTGGTAACCAAAAACCTCTAGATGCAAATGGTTTTATAGATGACATCTATGAAATCATCAAGCTGAGGAAAATTTCTTATTTACATACACAGCTGAAGAGAATAAAGTGGAGAAATGACAGTAATAATTTTATGATGCTACTGTAAAGTAAGTTTTCCAGAGTACAGAAATAATTATGAGCCAATCTCACATATGAATGTAAAAGTAAAAATTGTCAACACATGCTCACAAGTGGGATTCAGCTGTTGTGTCTTTACATGCATCTATCTTTCTCTATCCTCTGTCAATTATATATTTATCTAAATTTAGGGGTCTAACTATGATAACAGACTACAAAATATTGTGTATAATAAAAATAATAAGTATGGGATAAACAAGTATAATAAAATAAAACCTAAAATCCCTACTCTTTTTCAACAAAAACACTCTATACAAATTTAGGAAGCATAATTCTGTTTCTAAAAACACATACAATCATTAGTATCATAAATTGTAAAAATCACCCACAACTCAAATAGAAAAGACAAACAGCCACACAAAACACTGGAGCCAAAGATACAAACATGTAATTCACATAAACGTGTAAATGCCTATCAGCTTTAATACTTAAACTACTATCAATCAAAATGCAAAGAAAGACTATGAGGTGATGTTTCGCCTCATTGGCAACATTTTAGTACTATAATAACAAGAACTAGTGAGAAAATGAAGGAATAAGTACATGTACTTCCAGGGAATATGTAAAGTGGCACTGCTACTTTCAGGCGATATGTCACAGACTAGTGAAATTGGAGATGTTCATGGACTTTGACTACATATTTCCAATTTACTGGAGACCCTAGTATTTGTGTATCAGGAAATGTATACAGGACCATAACTAAGAAACTTTGGAAAGCACCAAAGATGTTCATCAGAAGGCAATGGATGACTTTGCTGTGTGTAAGAAAGAATAGCACAAGTAGAGATTTTGATCTACTTTTAGGAACATGAATTTTTTGAAAATAAATCACAATATTAAGCTGAAAAAAATACTAAAAAATGGCCCATTTTTATACTGCATGTATTATCTGTATATGGGACCAAAGGACATTTGTGAGAATTACAAACACAGAATTCAAGTCAGCAGTTAACATTCAAGTTAGGTGATGTTGCTCCCCCCGCTTGATGAGAGGGCTGCTGATGGAAAGAAAGGAGGATGTTTGAACTGCATTTGCCATGGTTTGCATTTTAAGATTATAAGGAAATATAGTAAGATTATAAACCCTGACAGTTTAAAAGAGAGAGAGAGGGAGGCAAACAGACATCACTTATATTAATCTTTACAACATTATATTTGAAGCATTTTAAAATATAAGTATTGAAAATGTTTTCTTAGATTCTTCTTCATTAAAATACACTTTTTATCCACACAAGCACTCTTGTAGTTTAAACATGAATATATAGTAAGATGCTTATTTTTGAAACAAGGACAAAAAACAAAAGCAAATATACACAGTAGTATTTGATGTTTTTTCAAAACAGCAGATAGGACTTCTCCTAAAACTTCTACCACATAAATCAAGAGTTTTTCCTTCCCACACTTCTTTCTCATACTAAAGGATTGCTCTTGGTTGTTGATTTCAAAACTGTTTGTAGAGGGGATCTTTGTCATTTGGGTCAAATATTCAAATAGATGACTTTTCTTACTTGGTGTAGTATCTTGGTCATCTGTCCCTAAGTCAGAGTACAATAGAGTTGAGCTCAGATTGTAAATATTTGCTGCACTTGCCATTTGTTGACCCTCTTAATCTTATGGTAATTATTGAATTGTAATGGATGCTCAATATAAAACACTTGGCAAGCAGAAAAATTATGAAGAAAAAGAGTAACATGACTTGTAATTTCATCACCTAGCAATAATTTAACCTAGGGACATCAGTATTCATTTATTTTTAACTTTTTACCAACAAAAATCTCCCCTTCTTCCTGGCTTCATTTTCCAGTACTTCAGTTTTGCATGATCCACCATAGTTTGAAAATATCAATAAAAGTTCCAGAAGTTAAAAATAAGTCTTAAGTTTTAAATTGTACACAGGTCTGAGCCAGATCGCAAAATCTTGTGTTCTACATTGTCGCGCTTAGGATGAGATTCATCCTTTAGTCCAGTGAATCTAGACTGTGTTCCTTACCCACCCATAAGCCACTTGCAAGTTGTCTCAGTTATCAGTTTGTATTCTCTGTATCAGATGGCACAGCAGGGGATACATTCAAGTAACCTTTACTTTACTTAATCATGATCCCAAAACAATGGTTCCAATTTGGATATGCCAAGGAAAAGCTAAAAGTGCTTCCTTTCAGTGGAAACAGGAAAGTTTTTGACTGGATAAGAAAAACAACAGCAACAGCAATTATTTCTAAGATTGATAAGATTGACATAAAAATGGAAACACTGTAGTATATGCAGGGTTCCCTACTCTTCACATTTCAAGTACCCACAGAGGATCTTAGGATGTAGCCCACCTGGATAAAGGAGGGTTACTGAAAAATCAAAGGAAATGTGAGGGGATTAAATAAGTGTGATGTCCCTCATGGAGGTCATGGTCACTGAAGAGGATCAGAGGGTCATCATGTCACCTAGCCCTTGACCAAAGTTAACCCATCAAAGAACTTCTTCTGTAGTTCACCACCAACACTTAACGAGATCTCTGCCAGATTTTCCAATCGTTGCCAGCGTTTCCAATCCCAGATTCACAGTTGGCAGGAACTCAGCCAAAATGGCTCCTTCCTTTAAGAGGCATAAATGGCCGAGAAGTATAGAGAAGCAGGACAGGCTAGAATCATCTGCTGATTTTCCCTATCTTTTCATTGAGGTTTGATTGCAGAAAATTTGGCCTTACATTAACAACAAGGATAATTCCCTCATGTAATTACCTAGAAAACATCTTTAATAAATACACTACAATATTTCATTCATGAGACTATTGGGGAAAACCCAAATATGTATTGCTATGGGGACATATAATATCTTAGGAGCCAGGAACCACTCAACTTTCATTCTGCTCCACCATTGCATAGTTCTATGATCTGTCTGTAATATAAATTTTTTCCCCAGGAAAATACTTTAGTACCTTAAACTGTCCAAAACCTATTTGATGTCTAGACATTCTTTTTCAATCATCAAATAACGAGCCTCTGGGGGAAAGACTCTTTCTACTAATGTGCATTATAAGTTGTTCTTGACTGGCTGCTTTCCGCACTAGGTATGCTCTTGATCTTACCTGCATCTTTAAAGACTTCTCAAAGTCACATCTAATTAACACTGGCTCTGTGTATCAAACGGCATTGTTATGACTTCTTATGCTCAATGCAGGTAATTTTTTAGATCTTTCCAATCAATTAAATACAGCATAAAATTAACAGAGCATAATATCTAAGCTATGCATATTACCTACACCCTTGAAAGTGTCTCCTTTCCCTTGTTTCTTTTAGTATTTTTCACTATTGACTCACAGTTCATGTGCTTTGCAACCAGCACTCCCTGATTCAAAAAATCAAATACCTTTACACTGTGACTATTCATCACATAGTTTTAAGTGCATCACAATGCAATTTTAAGGAACCAGATTATATCCATTGTACAATATCTTTACCAGAGTTCCTGTTGAAATGCTGCATTTATGTATCTGAAAACATCATCATGGTTTTGAAGAAAACTCAGTAGATATTTGAATTTGAATAAGTCTCTGGTCCAAAGTAGAATTTGGAGGAAATAAAAAGGGAAAGAAAGTAAAAAGTTCCTTATGAGGCACTCCTCATCCAATCCATCATATGAATAAACCGTTTTTTTTAATGCCTTGCTAACTATTCCTCATTAATCACATATTGAAAACTATCTTTCACATGGCCTTCCTAATTATCTCCCTAAAACCGAAGTCAGTTGCCCTTTCTTCCCTTCATCACAGCCTTCAGGGGCTGAAAATCTGTGGAATCAAGTTGAAATGTACAAAAATGACTTTCAAAACTATGGTGATCTAGTCCCAGTCTCTTCTGGCCTGGCCTCCCACTTCATTTCATCTGTTTCACCACCTTGTGCCTTTCCTGTTGTTTTAAAAATTCTTTGTGTAAATGCCATTCCTGTTTCGAGCCTTCTGGCTGCTGTGATCAACAAAATATGCCCCTCCTTTTCCTTTAACTGTAAGATATTTGATGTCGTCTGATTCGGATTTCATTATATCTTTTAGTTTAGCACTGATGTGTGATTTCCTCATTGCAAAGTGAATGCTCTGAGAAAAAGGAGTTTCTTATATAACTTTGTACTCTCCCTTGGAAGAGTAGCATTTAAATACTAAGGTCTCAATGCACGTTTGTTGAGTGGCTCTGAAATGAGATCACTCAGTCTGTGTAATTCTAGAAAGTGATATTTTCTAGTCTCATGTTTGCATTTATTCTTTCTTTGTTTTGAACAGTTTTGAATCACGAACTGTACACTTATCAGTAAAGCAATGTGAATATTATGGTCTGAACAAAGCTGGGGTCAGAGCATAGAGGTTGCTCTAAGAGATTGAATAGATAGATGTATTAAATACATAGTTTAATTGTGGTCTACAGATGAAGAACATAATGAGAAGGTAGAAAATGTATTCCGATTTTTAAGAAACTGAAGGACTTACCTATTTATCCTTAGATCATTTTTAGATTAACTCATTGCCAAAGTTTGCTTTTTATTTTCTAAGGCCAAATTTCTGCACTACAAAGGGTAAGAGATGATCTTCTCACAGTGCCACATGCTCCTCACCACCAGTACCAACTGTTGACCCCAACCCAGCCCCTTAAAGAGAGAGTGGCTCGTTAGCTGAGCTCACACAATGCGGACGAGTCCACTAAGAGGATTCCGCTCTGCGATGCAGATCCACTTCTGATTGGCAGAGGAAGACGCTGTTGGCATTGAAACCTATCATCACAGAGCCTCCTCAGAGTTTATGAATGTAGAAAGACACAGTGTTTACCATGGAACAGAGATTGCTGATTTTGATCAGCTTCAGATTAGTTAATCCCCCCCAAGAAAACCATCAATCAATAATTAGATCAACTTTCTCCTTTCATTTAGAGATACCTTCCCAGTATTGGCAGATAGATTGTCTTTCCTTTCTCTTTCCAGGTAGATGTTTAATTTTGATTAAACAACTTGATCAGAAGTTGAGAGTGAATTCATAAGTTCTAAAGTGACCCTGAGTATTACACACCCAGGTGTAGAATCTGGGCCATAAGCTATGCAAATCTTCAACTTTTAAGAATGTAGCACAAGCTATTAAAGTGATTCCAAAAAGCATAAGAAGCACCATTCCAAAATTTAGTAAGAGAAAGCAACTGTATATTGGCATCCCTGATAAATTTTTGTATTCTCAGATGCTTACACTTGCTGCAATAAAGCAAGCCAAGTGCCACCATACTATGGTATTAATTTATATTTCTTTATTTTATTTTAGTTTTTATTTCCTTCAGTACTTCAAATGGAAATCAGGGACTTCTTACTGTCCTCCATCCCCAGCCCTTTATTTTATTTCAAGGCAGCACCTCTGGAAGTCACTAAATTGCTCAGGATGGGTTTGACCTTAGCAGTTTTCCTGTGTCAGGCCTGCAGATGGCTAGGGTTACACCATACCTGATGTAAATTTTATTTCTTGATAGAGAAGTTAATTCAAAAGGATACTGTATATGATTTTTAAAAATTTATTGAGATTTTAAAAAATACATCATGTAAAATATTGTATTTTTTCAAATTTGGAAATGTACTTGATTTATTAAATTATTTTGCTTTAAAGTCTTTTATCGCTGCTGACTTTTATATATTTGCAGTATCAGTTATTATGGGTATTATATTAGAAGTACCTGTTTTCATAAATTCACAAAGTTCTCATGATACTGTCATTTTTCTTTCTATATTGAAGTTATATTATTGGGTATGTATGCCATAGCCTCTCAGTGAAAGTGTTGTTATAGATATTATCAATGCTATCTCAAATATTACTCTTTAAAAGATATTCCTTACCTATTCACCTGTTAATGGACATCTAGTCCACTTTGAGGATTTAACTAGTATGAATTATGCTGCTACAAACATGGGTATATATGTATCACTATAGTATGATTCTTTTTAAAAATTCGTTCAGGAAGATACATAGAAGTGACATAGCTAGGTCAAGTGAAATTCCTAGTTTCAGTGCTTTTGAGAAATCTTCATACTGATATCTATTGTGGTTGAAATAGTTTACTTCCCACCAACAATGTAGAAGGGTTCATTTTCACCCTGCAGCCTCACTAGCACTACAATTTGATTAGTTGGGATTAGTTGGCTACAGCCATTCTTTCTGGAGCAATACAAAATCCATTTTGTGACCATCGTGTCAAGTGAAATAAATCAGACTCACAAGCTTAAATCTCGCATTTTCTCTTATATGGAAAACTCTAAATATAAATCAAGCGCAAAATAAAGATAAATTATAGAAAGTAGGGAGATAAAACTTTTTCAAATGGAAAGAAGATGAAGAGATAAAGGGGGGAGGTGAGGGAAGGGGATGAAAAAGAATTGAGATGTGTTCGATACATGTGTAACTCCCCACAGAGAAAGCGATCATTCTGTAGTGCAAGCATGGACTGACAAAAATAAAGACCGCAAAACGTTTTCTTCGTGGGATTTAACAGTTTCAGACTGCAATATTACTCCCAGCCCTCTAAAAATGTTATAGTAACCACATTGCTCTTTCATTTGCTGTTGAAAAGTTATATCCCCATTGAAAAAAAAGCTATTTTACTGTACATGCTTTTCTCTCTGCATATACTTAAGTTCACTTCTTTTATACTTTACTACAATGTATACGGGTATAGATTCCTATTCATTTTGCTTAGGATTCACTAGAACTCAAAAGTCTGAAGATCTATGTGCAATTATGAGAAAATTTCAGATACAGTTTCTTCAATACTTTCTTTTTCCCATTTTCTACATTTTCTCTTTCAAGACCTATGACTACACCATATATTTTAGTATTCTACTTTATTTAGTTTTTATACTCTCATATCACTTAATTGATTTCAGATTTTGTCTTTTTAAGCAGAATTATTGGTAATTTATTCAGACAAATCTTCCAGGTCAGTTTTGCTGTCTTCTCTTGTGTTTTAACAAATACACATATCAGTCATTGAAATTCAAATGTCAATTATTGTGTTAATCATTTCTCTTTCTTTTTTATCTGCTTGGTCCTATTTTGATAGTTTTCCCCTCTAAATCCATAGCTTTTTCTTCATTTTGAATATGCATTAAGTATATTTCCTTAAATTAGATATTTAAAAATTCTAATCATTGATGTTATTGCAGATCTAATTCTGTTCCTTGATGTCTCTGCTGGCTCCAATTTGTGATGGCTTGTGTTCTTTCACTTATTAGCATTTTATCATGAGTCTGTATTTTGTCAAATCCAGTATATGAGGTTTTGACAATGCATTCTTTCTAGGAAAATTTGTATTTGTTTCTGAAAGATGTGCAAGAGCACCAGAAACCTGCTCCATTTTCCATTACAATTTCTCTTTTTGCTGTTTTAGGGCCCTGAAAAGTTTATAAATTCAGTCTTCACTAGGACAGACATTGGCCATGTTGTTGATGATGATATATTCTTTTGTCTTCTGTCTATAGGTGACACACATCACTTTCTTGGCTTGTCTTTCATGGCTGTTTTTCCTTAGTTTAATCTTTCTTTGGAAATGTGAGCTGTCTGAGGTTCCGACTTTACACAGGATCTCCAATCAATGATTGCAGTACTCACTTCTCTTCTTGCCACTGATGTGTGTGCTTTTGTAAACCCTCAGTGTAATGCATTCTCTTGTTGTTACCTTTACATCTTCACCTGTGTCCCTTTCTCAGTTGTGACATCGGATTTCCTGTGCATTCACTCAAGTATATCTGTTGATTTTAAATATTGCTCCAAATATAGACATTGAATGGATTTTAGGTGAGGAAAGTTCAGTATCAGTATCTTTTAAAGTTTGATTTCCCCCCTAAATAAGGACTTTAGCAAATGGGGTAACATTTTATTTACTTATTTATGTTATTTTGGGATTTTTATATGTTTTCCTCTCCTAGAAAGAAAACTTTTTACGAAGTTATAGGAGAACATATTTAGCTCATACAAATGTAAGAATAAATTAGTACAATGAAACAATTCTTTGAGTTTACTAGTAAGTTTGAAATTTTTAAAATTATCATCAGGAGATAGAATTACCTAAGTGTATACAGTGGCTAAAAAGCCAGCAAAATATGAACTTACAAGAGAAGGCTTAGTTACAGGACAAAAGTAGAGTCCACAACGACCATCCCCTCAGTCCCCATGTGAAACTAGTGGCGATGTCAGAGCAAGGGTGAGATGATGACTGAAATGTGCTTTGTGTTTCTACAAACCTTCCAGAACACCATCCACCAATGTGTACAACCACTGAAAAATGAATTTAAAGAAAGACACAGCTCGGAGAAGCTACATCCAGCCTGCAGAGAGAAAAACGCGACAGAGAGGATAAGAATGAACGTGGAATTACTCAGACTTGGGCTTGGATGATGACTCCTGGTCAGTTCCACTAACTTAGCCAAATCATTGAATTTTCCTCTTAAGAATCAGCGTCTTCTAAACAGAATGGAGACGGTCATGTTTTTGTATTGAAGATAGACTCCCGAGTTAAAACTGGGTTATTTATACAGTCTATCTCACTTGGGCGTAAATGAACTGTATTTGTTTGCACCATGTTCTTAACTAAGACTACTTTAACAAACGTTTTCAAATTAAGGTAGACTTAAACGTGGTTCACCGTTTTAGCAGACTCTTGAATCTTATGCTCCCATCGCTGCTCTGGCTTCTGTGCCTGCCCCCTGGAGTGAGGTGAATGGAAACCCCGTGTATCCAGTATTACATGCGCTCATGCAGCTCGGTGACTAAAATGGTGTTTCGGCCCATACACTTTGTGCTTGTAAAGACAAGCAGTCACCGTTTTTTAGCAGACACGAAAGCTTTCTTATTTAATTAAGCATGGATGTGCTGGGTTATTTTATAAAATAATTTAGTAAGTGAAAATAAATGTTTAGCATCTCTGCGTTACGGGAAGTACCCCAAAGGATCCAATATATTTTGCACATGAGATTTTTATAATTACATATATAGCATCTCATGCTAGAAACACATTGTCACTTACTTATGAACTTCGTATTCCACTGTGAATTTTATGTTACTGAGAGGCATTAAACATGTTGTCTTTTTTGTAGATGGCCTCAGACAACTGCCCTTCACCGGATGCTGCCCACCCAGGCCAGAACAAACAGACACACATGATTTAGATTTTCTTGAATTTATTTTAGAAACGCTTTGTGGTTAGCAGTGTACAAGTTTTTCTTGCCTTTAGTTAAATTTATTCTTAAGCATTTTATTCTCCTAAGTGCTTTTATAAATGATATTGCTTCTTAAGTTTCCCTTTTACCTGTTCATTGATACTCTACAGAGACATAGCTTACTTTTTTTTGAGACATAACTTATTTTTATGTTGATCCTGTACCTTAAAAATTTGCTGAATACATGTATCAGTTCTAATAGCTCTCTGATAGGTTCTTTGAGATTTTTTTACATATAAGATTATGTTTCATGCAGATAATTTTATTTCCTTTACAAATTTGAATGGCTTCTACTTCTTTTCTCTCACCTAATATTTTGGCTATATCTTCCAGGGCAACGTTGAAAGGAAATGATAGATACAGTGGTCATTGTCTTCTTCTTGATGTTAAGTATAAATGTTTTCTTTTTTCTCCTTTAGGTACAACATTAGCTATTATTTTTATAGATGTACTTTATCAGGCTGTTGAAATCTCCTCCCACTTCTATTTTTTTTAATTTTTAAGAGTTTAGTTGATTTTATTTCAATTGAAATGATATCATTTATTTACTTTGTTCTATTAATGGAGTATATTCAATTGATTTTTGTATGTGAAGTGATTTTTGCACTCCTAAGATAAATCACACATGGTCCTGTAGTAGAATACTGTTAATATTATGCTAGATTGATTTTGGTATTATTTTGTTAAGCATTATGGTATCCATATTAATAAGATATATTGGCATGTAGGTAATGCTCTTTTGATAACTTTATCTCTCTTTATCAAAGTAACAGTAATATTTCAGTTTATGAATGCTTCTGTTTGCAATTTGGTGTGCAAACAAAAGCATTCAGCAAAATTTTGCTGCCTTTTGCAAGCTCTACATTGATTGACAAACACAACCATGGCCATCTTCCCCACACAAGCACAAATGCAGCAGTCTTTCTCCAAATTGTAAAACAAATTAAGTGCTTAAAATGAGGCACCTCGGTAGTGCTCGCATGCAATAATTTATTGTTTCTTTTCCCCTATTTTCTCATAAAGTTTTATAATCAAACACTACCAAGGAAAAAGGCATCTACAGGTTTTTTTCTTATACAAAAATGTGTTATTCTTGGTATTTTTCTCCTTAAGTTAGAAAGTGAATATCAAGTATGAACTTTTATTTGGTAGTCAAGTGCCTAATATGAGTAGTTAATAAAGAAAGAAGTTATTAGGTTCATTACACTTTTTTGAATGATTTGAGAATTTACCTGTTTAAATGAATGCATTTGATGAAAATTTTCTACCAAAGAAATGGCTACATATTCTAATAATTATTTTCCAGAAAGTCTTATAATTATATTATGTGCTAAAATTTTATTAAGTCAATAATAAGTGGAGAAAAATCATCTACCTTCTGTGAGTCAGGCTTTTATTTTTCTGTAGGTTATATGTAAGGGAGAAATTATTCATAAAAGCTGGATATTTAGGGAGCTAAATATTAATAAGATGACTTTCTGAAGATTGTCCCTTGTTTGGCAGATTAATATTAATAGCTGTATGCTTAGGTGACATACATTTAATGGTTTAATTTCACTAATATGATTAAAATAATAAATGTTTCAAGACCCCAAATCAAGAAGAAATTATTCTTCCAAGAGTAGATATCATTTCACAGGTGGAAGATCAATCAATATTTCACTCTAGGCCAGGGATTTAGCTCAGTGGTTCGGTGGCCTGCCTTGCAAGTGCAAGGACCCAAGTTCAATCCCTGGTACAAAAAAAAAATTTTTTTCTTTGATTGATATGTCCAGTGCATTAGAATGTGTAAAACATGAGTAGCCCTCTCAGATTACTAGGACCCAAATGTTTAGAGCCTCTTTCTGTCTACTTGCTAGAGAAAGAGGCTTTCATGTCACATTTTGTTGTGCTTGCGTATATACTCTCGGCAGAATTCTAAAGGTGGCCTTTAAGATTGTCATTCCTTGGTTATTCAAATCAAACAGTAGATTAGATACTACTGGTACTGTGAGAGACTTTGCAGCCAGAATTAAAATTATTAATCAATTGCCTGTAAAGCATGGAAATCAGCCTATATTATCTGGGGGAGCTCAGTGCTATTTCCTAAGTCTGGCAAACGAAAGGAAGAATGGCCAGTCCAAACATAATGACATAGAAAAGTAGGACAGAAGCTTGGTAAGGAATACACAGAGACAGGTCATAGTCAATAGAATCTATGGGAACTACAAGTTTTGGAATTGGCTTCTATTGACTATTTTGAATGAAAATAGCTCTGGCAGCCCATGTTGTTTAAGGGAATACCACTGGGGATTGGCTGTCCTCACTTTGAATACGGTGCTTCCTGAAGGCAAGATATCAAATGGCCATCTTGCCACTGCCATGGATGGAAAACAGAAGAAAGTCACATTGGCTACTGAAAGAAAATGATAAACTGAAATCCTGAAAATTTTGTTCAAGGTACAAAATGAGGTCCAGATATTTTTTTCATTAAGTTTATTGGGACTTTTATGTATACAGTACATTTACACTCATCATTGGGATCTTGTACCTTTACACGATGCATCTTTGTTCTTTGTTCTTATTTTTCTCATTCTCCTTCCCTCCCTTCATCCCCCCACCCTTCCTTTTTTACAAAGACTATTTCAATTTCTCCCTTTTTTCATTTTTTTCTTTGCCCTTCTTGATCTCATCTCCTGCTTTCATAGAGTAGAAACTGGAAGAGATTAAATTTCATGTTTGAGCTTATTTACAAAAGGTAGTGAGTTCAAAGCCTCTCCACATTTTTCATGTGCAAGTCAGAAAAACGACTGGGAAAGAATAGAACTCTAAGGATGAAAATGAGGACTATGAGAAGAAGATTCAGAGTGACAAACTTTGCTTGGAGGCCAAAAGAATCCTTAATCTTTTATTTGATCTCATGCTAATATGGAGATGGTGTCGTTGTAACCTAAACTTAGTATTTGAGTTGTAGGACATTGAATGATAAACATCAGTTAAATTCAATTCTTCACTAGATCTCAGATCAACAGGATGAAGACTGAAAAAGAGCAGAATTAAGTGGTCATGCATGGAAGTGATTCAGAAGTCTAGCAACTCCCATGCAATCCTAAGCATCCTCTCTCTTTTTGATGAGCTTCTTTCACACTGGCATAATAGCATCTTTAGTTACCCTCTAAAGCATTCTCCTTAAAAGTACATCTTGCTTTTTTTTGTCATCTACTCTGAGCTTTCCTAAAATCCTGTTGCCTTCTAAAAGGTAACTAACACTATGTTACAGAATCTTTTGGAGCAAATTATGAAAGTCAAACCTTGAGAATGCTTTCACTTTAGAAAAAAATAATATATATACACTTACATGTCTCACGTATAGTGGCTATACATTTCACATGTATGTTTATATTTCATATAGGTATACACAAATAAATGTGTATATAATATACACATATACTTACAGCTTTATTAATTCATATTGGCCCTAATCTGGTAAATGTAGGTAGGAATGGTTCTGAACTCATTTGTAAATGAAGTATAATCATCACTTTTGATTTGGCTGATTTAATTGATATGGTTTCCATATGCTGGATGGATTCCCTGGGAAGTATTTTAATTGTTTGCTTGGATGGATGCCTACAATCTGAAACCTGGGACTCAAAGTTGTCTTGCACTTAAAAGAAAGAAAATAGTTGAAATGTCAGAAAATGCTCAGTATAATAAATGGAGATAGCTACAAAGACATTGGGGTTAGAAGGCTGGGTGCATTTACTGTGTGCTACTTTAGGTCATTACCTAACTGTACTCCACAAGAAACAGCAGAAGATACTCTTTACCAAGACATGATGAAAGCATGGACATTTGTGAAAAGTTCTTGCTAGTGATCTGTTTAGACTTCAAGATGCTTTTGAGAGAGTCCACTTGACGTAGGTTCCTGAATTTGATGGGTATCACAGAGGAGCAAAAGCAAAATAGTTACATTTAATTTCCAGAATTAGAAAGCCTACATGGTAATCAGAACTTCAGGGGTCTTCGTCCATGGATAATAATCATGTGATTCTCTGAGACAAAACGGACAAAAAATTGCTACAGGTTTGCCAAATGATATGTAGAACTGGGCATATATTTCTGAATGTATTGCAAGAGGGGCCAATGTTCAATGTTTTATATATATATACATATATATATATGTATATATATATATATGTATATATATATATATATTTGTTATTGTAAATGTAATCCCAATACCTGAGTTAGATCCTAGACTCAGTAACCCTAGAATGAGATGAAAAGAAATAGACAGTATTGGGCTTAGTAGAAATATTATGTTATACATCAAGATATTTCCTGTAATTGTATTTCAAAAAAAATGAGCAATTTTAAAAGGGGAAAAGGAAAATATCACATCTTTTGTGAATTGCTGGGTGCTAAGTCAATGCTACTGTCACTGTAAAATATAGAATACAACTGGGGGTATTGGATAGAATGAAGGCTTCTTGGTGACCGATAATAAAAATTATTTGGCTCAACGGACCAAATGTTATTCAGTTTTCCTTTCCTACTTATGTATTTATTTGAAATTTAAGATTCCATATTTTATTCACACACGCACAGACATACACACGCATGGATACTAGGGAAATCCCTACTCATTTTTGTGACCTATATAACAAATGTTATCATGGGAACTTCACACCTCCCTGAGGCTTCTTATCATTAATGAAATAGTGAATTAAAAGAAATATTCCACCCCTAGAGGAATCTTTTCCTTCAAAGAAAAATTAGTGCTTCCATCAGAGACCTAAGGAGTGGTGATTCATAATAAAACTCCACTTTCCTCTGTAGTTGTGGAAGAGCAGAAAAGGTAGGTGCTTGAAAAGTGGGAATAAATTATTTTACAAAGAATTATATTTGATTCCAACTGAAATTTTTGTTCCAGATGTAGTTGCTCCCCTGGAAAGATTGAACACACTCACTGGCACCTGGAATGCACCTGTGGATTTAGGAATAGATTTCTCTGTTCTTTTAAAATTAGCAGAATTCGGCTGAAGAAAGAGGAGCAGCAGTACACCCTCTTTGTCTGGCTTCTTGATTTCAAAGGAATTCACCTTAATTTCTAGGATCCTTGACTGCCTCATAATTGCAAAGGGCATTATCCTGGTCTACTTGGAGGGAAAGGATTAACAGGTATTTCAAGCACTGCAGAAGGACACATGCAGACAGGAGATAGATCCACTAATGTGGAATTTTTGAAGGTATTTTCTTAATTAATGAACATTTTGTTGTTTTCAAACATGGAGGAGCAATAGGTTTGGTGGGTCTTGTATTTTGGAAGCAAAATATATTCTTTATGACTTTTTTATTCTCTCCTAATCATAGAATTTTCAAATATGAATGGTGTCAAAAATGAGTAAGCCTTTCTAGGGAGTTCAGGGAAAATAGTTATGGATTTTAGCTTTTATGAACCAGCATGCCTAATTATGCCTGACCATTGAGGGTGGAATTTCTAGTTGTTGTTGTTTTTTTTTTTTTTCACTAAAGCCACCTCCTAGAATAGTAGTTCTTTTTTACTATTAATTTCTCATGGTGATTAATTTTCTTATCATGAGAATCCTGTGATCATTTCACTTGAGTCAAACTTCTTACTTGAAAGTTGTGTACGAATAACTATATATTGAAGTGGGCAAACCAAGTCTTCATCATGAAACAGGCCATTCAACACAGAATGAGACTGAGCACACCTAAAGGACACAAAAATAGCATCCTAGCTTTTCTATTTCTACTTTACTCCTGAAAATTATATATGTAAACCGTGAGAAAATTTTTATGATTCTGAATGATGTATTAGGACCAGCAAAGTAGATCTTCAAAGAGGATGGATAAAAAATTAAGTTCTTCATTTTGTTGCTCTCCTTCATGGCAGAATGAATCTAGGCAAAGAAGTGAGTAAAATCAGAATATGCAGCACACATTGGCAATATGTCCAGACTCAATCTGTTGATGCAGAAATAAAGCACTCAGACACCAAGAAATCTTGACAAGGCAAGTTTGCTTCTGCAGAAGGGCACGCTATACCCCTAGGGTGAGGTAGCAAGCACAGAAAGGCAGAAACAGGCTCCTTTTATATTCTAAGAGTGGCAGCTGGCCTTTTTCCCCCTTGGCTGGGTTGAAGGTTCACAATCTAACCTGATTGGCTAGTTTAGGTGGTGTGAGGCAGAGTTTAAAGTGTTGGCGATCAGGGTTGCTAAGAGCAGTTGGGAGCACAGGAAACCGAACATCCTGGGCTGTGTTCTCAGCTCAGTGGAGGTTTTTTGTAACAATAACAACTGCAACACTGTTGTGAGGGGTTTGAGAGGGAAGCATAGGGTGAATTGGAGCTTAAGATGGAGGTGCTCATGTTTATATCCTTTGTTAGGAAAGACAAGGCCACAGTTTCTCACATTAAGAAATTCATCCTCTATGGCCAGTACTTTGTGCGTGTAGTTAGTGGTCAGGGGACAAGTTTAGAAAGCAATAACAAGGGGTTTCAGAAAGGATCTTGTACATTTCTGAAACATCTCATGGTAAGATTAGTTGGAATAAGTTAGGCCACACCCACAGCAGAGGAGATACTTAATATTCTCAAGTGTGTTCCTCCAAGCATCTTTCCCTTGTGCTAATTCCTTAAATATTTCCCATGGCCATTAAACAATGCTAAATCTCCACATGAGCTTGAAACATGGACTTCCCCTTCACAGAGATGGTTGAAGTTACTCTTATTAATGAATGTTCAACTTACAGTTCAGTGTGAGACCCCGAAGTCCAGATATATATTGCATCTGGAATCACCAGCAAGGTGTCTGTTAACTGGATAAACTTTTAAGGTGGATTTTACAAGTTTCTCTCCTATAGACTAGATTTTTTTCTTTTTTCTTTTGCCTTTCACATATCTGTAAGGACCACTATTAGGGAATTTACTGTTCCAACACTGTTACACATTTCCACATGATATTGCTCTTGATGAACACAGTTAAGAAAATAAACAGGCAAACAACCACTATGTTTTAATTCATGGACCTTAACATTTTTGCCTCAGTATCTATCACTATAAAATAAAATAATGGGAACAGGTGATTGAAATCGCAATTATACTTACAGGTCTACTCAAAGTTTTGTGCATCTTGTTCTCATAAGTTTGGTTCTGTTACTTTAGAGGTACTAGTTCACAAAGAGTGTGCTTTCCCCAGGGTGCACACCTCTGTGTCATTACATTGGAAGCTAACGTTGTCACCCAGGTATTTTCAGCTTCTATGATGATAGATAAAAGGAAATTATGGGGATTTTAATGTTGACCAGTGTCATTGATGTGGGCTGTGTAGGAGAAGTTGAGTTTTTATTTACAGCAAAGCCAATGGATTAAGAATGAAAACTGTCTTCTCTTAGGGAATGTACCTATTCTTAAATTCAACAGAAATAAATGTTGGAGCAACTTACTGTGTTAACCAGCACCTACCAGTAAGCAGAATCATTTGAAGGCACAGTATGCAGAATGAACTATGAAAAATATCATAAAATATCAGCTTGTTTTCTTATGCAGTGGGAGAAATGAGGATAGTCTCCTGTGTACAATCTGTTTTTGCTGGGTGATGAATATATTTGCAAAACTTCATTTTCACTTAATTTTTTTCTTCAGTACTGTATTTGTAGTTTGCCCCTTAACACTGATTTATGAAAACAGAATTCCAACATGAGATGATGTTTCTGTAAGAAGAATGAACATCATCCTGTTATTCTGAATTTTGAGCTGGCTAAATAATTAATGAGTTGTTCAGTTGCCTTCCTTATGGAAAGAGTAGCTATATGTGTTATTCTATGTTTTATGATGTCCTAAATTTCAGTTTCTTTTTTCCCTTGCAGAGGTATAAATGTTGAAAGAGGTATCTATAGTATAGATTAAAATATTCCACAATATGCTCATGTTGAGAAGCCAGTTTTTAGGTGATGATTGGATCACAGAGTGTTAACTTCTTCAGTGGATTAAACCATTGATGATTTCATAGCGGAATGGGCTGTTAGGAGATGTGGCTTAGCTGAAGGAAGTAGGTAATCTGGAAGAGTAGACTTTATCCCAGCCTATTTCTCTCTCTCACCCTGTTTCCTGATTGTCATGAGGTGAGCAGTTGTCTTCTACTATACTTTTCCACTGTGATGTTTCTGCCTTGCAATAGGCCTAACAAATGTGGAGCCAGCTGACAATGGACTGAAACCTTTGAAACCACAAATCAAAATAAACCTTGCTTCCACTGAGTTGATTTTGTCACTGCAACAAAAGTACTAACCGATGTTATTTACACGAATGACAGATGCTGGTGGGTGGCCCTTTTCTATTCTTTTGGCTTCTCAGAATCAAAGTACCCTTAGTAACTTGGGCAAGTCATCATGATGTCAGTTTTACTGGCACTCCATAACAGCAATGAGAAGATCATATATTCTCAGCTCCATCCACGGCAGTCAGAAAGGGTTTTTCACCAAGGCTTAGCTAAGTGGAACTATATGTTAAAAGAGCAAAGCAAAGATGTGGAGGAACCTTGGAAATGATTTATGCTTGAGAAGTATTCATATCCATACTACCATTCCAGACACTGAGGTGTAGGATGAGGAAAAGATAGCAAAGCCTTAATAGCTTCCTACTAAAGTTCTTGCAGTCCTGAATCCTTGTCTATGTTTACTTATCAGCATCCCCACAATGTGCTCTGATGCCTGCTATTGTTTTTTACCCGTACTTGTCCCTTTCTATGAAGGTAATGAGCATCTGGGATCCTTTGATGTTGTTTAAATAGGATGAGTTTCTGTGGCTTCTAACATGTGTCAATATAATATACTTTGTTAACACTTGTATGATGTTATACCATGCTCTAATTTTAAATTTTGTCAAATACGAATTAAGTAAAATAAAACAATAAAAAAATGCAAGATACCATTTATGTAAAATACTATATACATAGTGTATAATGAAATATTAACTTAATCCTTAGTCATCACAACACAGTTTTCAGTTTTTTTTTTGCTTGTTTCCCCATTTTAAATCTAATGCCCATTATTAGTATCCAAGAGAATGTAAAAGCAAGATTATTTTTTTCTCTAACAGGATTCTTCCTCTGAATGAAGAGTTGGTGCTTATTTAACTTAAACAAGTATGAAATCTATTTTAATTTTATATTTCACAATTCGATTTCTGATTTTGATCACAGAGAGCCTTTCTGTGTCTGACACTGTGTTAAGTGTGAGGTAGACTGAATAAACAGACAGGGACCTCCTCCCGAAGGCAGCTTGCAGCCCAAGAGAGCCAGCATGATTATAAATAAACATGAGCATTCAGACACCAGAACAGACATGGGGGAAATTAATATTTTTATCTACATATTTGATATGGAGTACAATGGTTGGGTGTCAGGAAGAAGATTTGGGAGAGAAGCAGTGTTTTTATATAAGAAAGGAACATGGAAATTTTGAGAGCCTTCTCTCCAGTAGTCAGTGTAATTATTCAACTTGGTGGTAAACTTTACAAATTCAAAATGAGTTCTTCCTCTATTCGTTAAGATAGGATCAAGAATGCTTGGCAGAGACAGCATATGTCTGGGCAGGACAATGTGCAATGTCTGACTGCTAATAAGCCCCTCACGGAGCTGAGTCCTCTGTCTTTATGACATTTGAGCTCTGGGCATACTAATTTTATCTGACACAGTGCACTCAGATCCTCAGGATCCATCTTCATATTGATCAGCTTCACATAAATAGTTGGTCTTTGTTCTTTTTTGACAGAATCACAGAAGTCGCTATTGGGCAAGTTATGACAAAGGAATCCTGCACTTATTTTCACATTTAGCAGATATAGTTTGAATTCTGAATAACTAAACAATGTTTGGTCTCAGAAAATATTTATCGATTGAAATATTAGAAAGCTAGAACATTGAAGCTTTGTATGAAATTTGACAAAAATAAAAATAATTAATGTCTACCCTGTGAAACAGCAATTATGTAATCGCAGGGGCTTTAAAATTACCTAAAATAAATATAGCACACATTGTTCGTATCTTCTAACACAGTTACCTTCCCCTTGTAACTACTTCCAGAGAAACTAAGTCCTTCTCCACAGCGAGAAAGAACGAGCTGACTCGGCTCAGTGAGCCGTGGAGATTCACTGACCTTGGTAGAGACTGGTTTGTGACACAGCTATGATCAGGGAGATGGACACAGAAATTCTGAGCAAGTTTATCGTGTCATCGACATAGCGGGAACATTTTTTAAAATTGTATGGCATTTGGAATATTTTATGTGAGGATATGATGCTTGAAATTACTTGAGCCATATTATTACCAAGAGAAACACGTTGGTGCTCCCTTATCGGTGGTTTCACTTTCCATGGTTGTGGTTACTCTTGGTCAGCCATGATCCAAAATTATTAAATGAAAATTTGAGAAGTAAATAATTCCTAAGTTTCAAATTGGGCATTCTTCTGAGCAGTGTGATGAAATCCTGAGCCCTTTTCCTCAGTCTTGCCAGTAAGGGAGCCATTTCTTTATCCAGCATTTCTGTATTTTTTATGCTGTCTTTTAGTCACTTGGTAGCCCTCTTGGTTATCACATGGACTGTAGTGGCATTGTGGTACTTGCATTTAAGTTGTCTTATTGGACTTTATACTACCCTCAAAGCACATGATTCTGTCAATTTAGATATGAGAAAAAGAACTTTTAAATTGTTTCATTTAAGTGGAAGCCCAGGGTACAATAATACTTCAGAAAGAGGAAGGACAGAGAGAGAGAGAGAGAGAGAGAGA
>NW_022900919.1:10450566-10507262 GCF_012274545.1 Fukomys damarensis | reverse complement strand
TATATGGAAATACAGTTCGATTAAGGTTCAGTACTATCCATGGTTTCAGGTGTCTACTGAAACAGGGTCAGAGGTCAGGAGTCTTGAAACTTATCATCTACAGGGGGAACCACTGTAAGACATGAGGACAAAGGCCAATATGCCGAGATTGACAAAGCAAGGACACACGAGCAACTTGTCTTACGGCTGACACCATTAAGCCAGTGGATTATCCCTGGAACTCTCCTGCAACTCTACAATGATATGACACATGAAAATCATTATTATATAAACCAGTTCTTGTTGCTAGGGCTTCCATACATGCACATAAAATACTCCAACTGTCACAGTAGAAGTCCTCATTACCAAAGTGACAATAACAAAGACAGAAACTAAGATTGCCATTTACATGTAGGTTAGAATAACACTGTTTTGGGGCTAACATAGGTTAAATTCAATGTACAAGAGCAAATACTTTATAATTTGAGAACTTTATCATTGGTGTGCTGCTAGACCACCACTGGGGAATTCTGATAAGGGAAATTCTGTACTGTGCACCAGTCTGCCTTGGACAGCGATAGCTTGCCATTATCATTATTTTAAACATTACTATCAACTCTACACTAAGCACTGGTGTTCCTTGGACTTCAGTTTTCTCTGGAGTAAGCAAAAGTGATTACATAAGGTAATTTCTAAAAAACTACATTGCACTTTATAACTGTGTAGGTTTACTTATTTTTAAATTAGAAGATGGCTCTTCGAAGACATATTTTACAAAATTCTAGAATCCAGGGGAGGTCTTTTCACTGACTTCCTTTGCTCTCCCTTCTGAGATGCGAAATGGTTATGTGCTTGTCCACAAACCCTGCAGCCATACTGAGAGCAAACTACAAGGTAACACAGATTTATATCCTCAGTGATCAATGAAATGAATCATTAAACAAATGTTTATAGATATGATAGCAAGGACATTCCATGGAGTCCAAAGGGTCTGAGAATGTACTCTAGGGAAGTTACAAGTAATTGGGTATTTAGGGACATGTAAGACTCACCCATTTGAAGGGATTGGGGGCTTAAGAAGAAAGATGGGGTGAATTGCAAGGAAGACTGAAAATCGAATTCAGTTGAGAAACTGAAAGGAATAGAGAGGTTGGAATGGGGAGACAAGTACAAGTTTTAATAGAGAAATAGGTATATCCGGCAAAGGCTGAAGGATCACTGCGTTTGTCTCTCCAGACATCCTTGGCTCACTCTTCCTCCTGAACATGGCTCAGTCACTCTGTGAGCAGAGCCCGCTCCGCTCTGTGAATGTTTCACTGTGAAGACCAGGTTCTGGTGCGAGGTGACCGTACACGTGAGACCCATCAGTTCGGCAGAAAGACTCAAAGCGGAGTGAGTGGGAGTGGGAGAGAAATGGTCTGGTGAGCAGATATTCCCGAGACAACTGAGTGCCCACCAGCTACTCCTAGTGTGGCGGATCTTGACAACCGGATGGAGGCGTTTGATCCTAGGAGGAAAGTGATGAATTCAGTGAAGTCTGGACTTTTTACCACACCAGAGAAGCATTAATGAGTCTCAACAGCTACTCACACTCATGAGGCATTGATGGTCTAACTCAGGACCTGGAATTAGTACAGTCAATAAGATAGCTTAGGTACTTTCTTGTACGAGTATGTTGCCTTATTTTTATCCCACTTAAGTGCTCAATAAATTTGCAAAGATTTTGTATCTTTCTAAAATACTTCATTGACTCATGTGGATGAAATATAATTTTTTGCATTTTATAACAAATGACAAATCTTAATAGGATTTTGAGATTCTTGTCTGACTAGAGATATTTTTTAAAGCTATCTTCGATAGCTTTTAGAGATGCTTATTGTTAATATTTTTAGTGCGATTACCTTTAGAAATTCTGGGTACTGAACATTGAGATTAAATTTCTATTTCTTTGTTTAGTTTTGAGCTGTATTTCATTAACTTCCCTTAGCTTGAAGCTTTTGCTATATGGCGAATTGTTTTAATTTCTACAATAACAGAAGAAGGTGATGAATCATACATAATATAAAGCACATATAGCTGGGTGCTGCATGCACTTGTAATCGCAGCTGTTCAGGAGGCTGAGGAAGGAGGATTGTAAGGGACAGGTCAGTCTGGGAAACTGCATGTGATCCTTCTCAAAATAAAATAAAATGGGCTGGAGCTGTAGTTCAGTGGTAGCATTCACAAAGCCCTAGGTTCAGTTCTCAGTATATATCTACTCAGGTCCTTCAATTCACTTGTTCTCATTTGATCGGTGACTTGGTGGGCATAATATCTACCGGCGCTGATGGTACTAGTGTGTTTTAATAAATGCTGAGCCTATGGCATGTCCTCTGATATCTTTATATTTTATAAAGGGCTATCTGCCTTTTCCAAGAAACATTGAAATGATAATTTTTCAAAGCAGAAATTGATGAAAATGATGCCTGGTACATTTCTAAGTGTAGGGTACAATTTTTACTTTGCTAATCATATTATACTTGGATTCTTTTTTAAAATCAACAGTGTAAAACTGAAAATTAGTGAAACTGCCTGGGTGCTCACCAAATCTGTATCCTCTCCCTCAAAAAAAGAAAAGAGAAAACACTAGAAGAGCTGCCCAGAACACAGAGTGTTGTTGAAATTTTAGAAAGCACTGACGCCCACCAGGATCTAAGGGAAGAAGGCAGGGTAGCGTGGAGCCTGACTTGTGCGCCGCTTTCTTGCTAAAGGTGAGTGCCAACTAGTGAGTGATAGAGATCCAAGCAGCTGTAGAGTGGAGGAGTAGCATGCAAACAGCTAGGACTCTGAGCTGTTTTCATACTCTTTACAGAGAAAGGAAGATGAACTCTCAGAGTCTGTGTCAAGGTAGCCAATAAATACCTTTCAGAAGGCCAAGACATCAGAATGAATTGAATGTGTTCAGCTGAATTTGGGGTTTTGTTCCACATTCTCCATCAAGACATGTGCCGATTCCTCAGAAGTCAAACACAAAGGAACAGTTAAAATCTGGGAACTCAAGCTCAGATGATGGCGTCTTAAGAAACTGAGAAGATGAAATCGGGAGTCAAGCACTTCCAAGAAACGGGAACCATGGGAACACATGGGAGTTCCAGATCAGGCTGTCAAAGGGCTGCAACCTGGCCAAATGCTATAGTCTGTGGCTATTGACCATATGACATGGGGCAAGTCCCAACTGAGATGTACTGTGCTTATGAATGCAGGAGACTACTAAGTGTTGTATAAAAAGAATAAAGCATATTAAATGTCTTGTCCATAACTTTTACACTGATAGCACATTGAGGGAATAACATTTCATTAATGTCAGATTAATGAAATAATAGTAAAATTATGTTCTTCTTTTCTTTCCACTTTTTAAAACATGCCCTTGGACTGTATGAAATGGCCTATATGATGTGGCTCATATCACATTTCTCTGGTAAAGGCGAGTCAGCAAGAGACGAGTTCTCGCAAGAATTTAACATGAGGTGAGAAATCAATTGATTCCACACTAGATTAAAGATAACCTTCATTTTTGCTACATAATTACCATAGGAAAGAATATTTCTGAGAGAGAACTATATCTCAAACCATATATTAATGTTACATTTTAAGAACATCAATACCGAATCAAAAATCAGCAGGCCTTTTAGAAAAAAGGACTAAATAATTATAAAGCTACAGACAAAAAGCAGACAACAGGAACAGACACATAAGCAATCAAAGTGTTTGTCAGGCATAAGCTTTATAAAAAGGGCAATGAGTATATTCAAGAACATAGGTGCAAAAATGAATAATTTCAAAATGCACCCACAGTTACGCCTGTAATGAAAAATAATCAAAGAGAAGGTCTTGCACTGCAAAATAAAAGAACTAAAATGGAAAATAAAGTCATTTAATTTCAGATTAAAATAGAAAAACATACTATTTATTGCTGAAGGATAATTTGCTAGAAGAGAACCCCAGTAAATAAACAGACCGCTCAAAAATAAATATTGTATGATAGAACAAAATAGCAGATTTTTAAAGTAGTAAATATTCAAGTATCACATGATATGAAATAATTTAAAGAGCAGAGATAAAAATGATGAAAAATGCATATTTGCAGTGATATTACTCAAGAATTCTTTAAACTGGTGAAAAGCTTTATGTTACAGATTTTAAGAAGTTATAAATATGCATCATAAATACAAAGAACCTTACATGTAGATTTATTAGAGGTAAAATATTTTAAAACACAGCAAAAAATCTCAAAAGCTGCTGATGAACAATAAAACATCATTTCCAAACATCAAAAGTAAAACTAATAGTTGATTTTGTAATGGAAATTATGGAAAGAGGAAAATTAAATATTTTCAAAATATGTAAAATAACTACTAACCTCAAATTCTGTATTCACTGGTAATAGGTTTTCTTTTAAATGGAGGTTAAGGCAGCATATTTAACCTATGATAATTCATTTCCTACAGCACACACTGAAAAAACTACCAAGTAGAGCTCTTTAAAAAAGGATAAAGAATATTTGATATTTAGAAAATAAAGAAGGAAGTAATGAAGAGCAAAGTTATTAGATATTAATTCTATGAGGTTTGTGTATATATTTAGTAGATTTTGAATATATAAAATAATTACAACTTGTTATTTAACATATACAGAGGGGCTTGCATTCTCTCAGAAGAAACATTAATTTATCATGGATTTTTAAAGTGAAAGTCAGAAGTGACCATTTCTCCAGTAGAGAGAAAGAAAGATGGAAGATGAAAAGATGAAAGAAAGAAAAAAGCACGAAACAAGTTAATACAGGACAGAAATAGGAAAATGAAAAGCATGCATCATCCAAATGAAAATAGAAGCAGGTTGAATACAATATTCATAAGTTGACAATTAGGAAAAATAATAAGGTAAGCAATTCAAGTCCAAGCATATATTCAACTATATTTAATAGGAACATTCAACTATATTTAATAGGGACATATTAGATGCTTTAAGTGAAAACTGACTAAATATTACAAGACAGGATACATTTCTGACAAAGATTATTATACTGTATGCAATGTTTCCTATATAGATATGAAAACTAAACATGCTATGTATGACATTTTATATCTTACAATTATATATCTTACATCTGTATATCCTGCATTTGTATATTCACACAAAGTTTAGGAAATTGGAAGAGAAAATGTAGGCTTTGCAAAGATAATAAAAAACAAATGTAGTTATTATAATAGCAGAGACTGTAGACTTTAAGGCAAAAGTACTCTACGGGTATAAAAGTTTGAATTTATCACAAAAAGTTGAAACGTATATGAACTTAAAGATATAGCCTTAAAAATTAAAAGTGGTATAATTAAAAGAAGAAACAATGAACAGATGGATTTTATTTTATTTTATTTGTGCTGAGTATCAAACTCAGGATCTCACATATGCTAGGCAACTGCTCTACCTTTGAGCTATACCCTGAGCCCAAATGTAGGTTTGTAACCATTGTGATCAGCAGCCAAAATAAAATCACTAATTTTCTGAGACTATAGATCATTTAAAATGTGTTCTCCAACTAACCTTACTTACGTATATAGAAATATGGACTCAAAAATTAAAGAACACAAGTATTTCAAATGCTAATAAATCATCCATGAAAATAACCACATGGTGAGCTCTGAATAAGAGTATCAACAAAGTTCTAAGAATTAAAATCACAGAAAGCACAGATTGTTCGAATTTAGCAGTCAAATAATTACTGGTGTATATTAGAAAATATTTTGGGGGCTGGGGATTTAGCTCAGTGTTTCTGCTGCCTGCCAGGCAAGCTCAAGGACCCGAGTTTGATCCCCAGTACCAAAAGAAAAAAGAAAATATTTTTTATTGACCCACAATGAAATTATAACTTGTTAAATATGTGAAATAAGACATAAATAGTGCATAGAGTGAAATGTGAGTTTCATAAGGATGTGAATAGAAAACAGTTAGACAAGGCTGAGAACCATTCATCTATGTGACCTGTGGAAGATAGGAAAAGCAAAGGAAATTCCTCAAAAGTAAAAGTTAGGTTTCAATAATTAAGAACAGAATTACATTCTCAAAATAGAAGAAAAACACGTTACTGAAATAATATTAAAATTAAAATGTCATTTTTTAATTGGCACAATAAAAACTATATTACCTAAATCAAGAATTGGAGAAAGTCATTAGTAAGATATCTGATTATGCCAATGACTTTAGACAGTTATAATTCTTAGTAAGAATCCAGTTAAACCCACATAGCTTCATAAATCCTATGTAAGAAGAAGTACAGGCACGATTTTTTCTGTTCATTAAGTACATCAAATATTACTGAAAGCTATCCCAAAGAAAACTTGGGGCCAGTTATCTGCACCTCTCTTTTCAGTCATGAATTTAAGGAAGAAATCACATCATGTATGACTCCTTCAAAGAAAACAAAAACAAAAACAAGAAAAGGGAGCAACCATTATACAAGACCAAAATGAATCTTATAATAACAAAACCATAGAACTGACTCGCAGTCAGTGGTATAATCACTGCATTACACCATAACACCAACACATTAGTCACTAAAGGTAGTCAGAAAAATTAGAAAACATGTTTTGTCAGCAAAAAAGCGCATCAAGTCTGATTCCATCTACAGACAACACACAGATAAGCACCATGACTCTAAGGTGATCATGATTGTGGTTGTCTCTGCCACTCTCCCATACTGGCACAAAATACCCAACACTCAAACCATAAAGGAGAAGAGTTTTATTTTGCTTCACAGTTGCACTCCTCGTTTGGTTGGATGGCTCCAAGGAAAAACAGCATAGTGGAAGGGGATAGTGCAGAAAAGCTGTCCTACTATGGCAACCTGGAAGGAGAAAGAGAAGGGAGGAGCTGGAAAAAGAATACACCCTTCCAGATCTCATCCCCAGTGCCCCACCTCCAACCAGAACCCGCCTAGCAAGAGCACGTTGAGCTACTGAGCTCATCAGTGGGTGAATCCACTAATGATTAGAGCAACCCTATGTCCCAAACACCTTCCACATACATGAGACTTTTCAGAGACGTTTGAGAGCTGAGCCATGACACGGACACTGGTTACTCTTGGCTACCAGGGTGGGTTAATTACTGGGAAAGGTTACAAAGGGATCTCCTGGTGTATGAATAGTGTGTCAGTACTTTTATATGGACGGCTTTACATGGATGTCTTCCTTTTGTGAAACATCAACACATGTATCATTGTTTGTGCATTTTTCCCAACTAGATTGTACCTCTAAATATATTAATGTATAAGGTTACATATATAACTAGCTATGAAAGTGAAAGTTATTTACGAAAACTATCAGTAGAAAAAAAAAGAATATTCAAACATGTTAGAGGAAAGATAGATTATCTCTCCATAATCTGGATAGGAATTGTTGAGACAAGGAAAACCAATTGAAATTACACAACCCAAACATATCACAAACCAACTATAAAGGAGTATGTCACACTCTTTGCTGATAAAAGCATCATGTCATATTTTTGGGAGACTTCAGTCTGCATAATACAGGATGATTTTGGATGGGTTTACAGAAAAGCAGTTCACACTGGTTGCAAGGACAAGAAAGAGAAGTCAAGAGCTCACCTAAGAGGTAGGCCAAGATTAATAGAGACAGTATGATCTGACCCAGCAAGTTTCCTGCTCTTTGGATTATTCTATGGGGAGTTTAACTTCACCCTTAATTTTGATGTGGTGGTATTCAGCAGTGGTAGTTATTAGGCTTGTATGTGATTATTTTTAATGCCAGGTGATTGAAAGTTGACCTGGCCTACCTTGACTTCTTGGGAACAAGAAAGAGCTTATCAGCTTCCAGCATATCACTGGCTAGAATTGGATCAAAGGGATGATATTTAGCCAATCTGGAAACAGAATAAAAATGCCTTTAGAACAATGAGACTCATACTGGAAGGTGTGATTCAACATCTGCAAAAGAAGAAGTTGAACAAGGGTATTTTCACTTCGGAAAACAGTGTAGGGATGTGTTAAGTGGCAGGATTGGGTAAGGAACTGCAGAGCCACCATGGTGTGAAGAGGCCAGGGATGTCATCTAGAAATGCAGATGCAACATCTGTTCAGCAGTCTCACACATAAAAACCCTCATCACATTTATGTTTTATCCACTAAGACATGTTTGTTTATCTCCTACCTAGTGGCAGTTTTGCCTTGAAAATCTCTGTAATTAAGCATATTTTTCTTAGATTTCTCTAGAAGTCCTTTGAACATTCAACCTGAATAGCTATTCTTAAATTCTGGTAATAAACTGTCACCTGAAAGTCACTCATTTTTCTAGTTTTATGTTGTCTTCTGTCGTTTTGTATTGCATTACATGCTAACCTTTGGTTTCTTAATATCATTTCTTAATATCTTTGTCATAGGTGTCATAGAAACCCAGTTTCTTGGTGGAGTGTAGAGAAATTTTCATAAGGTAGACTTGGGACACAGGTGCCTGGAAAACAAGGCATCAGCACAGTAGAGCAGTTTTGGGATCTGAATCTAGCCATCCTGGGGAATTCACTATCCTGGCATTTTGCATCAGTATGGATTGATATTTCCTCAAATTTGCGTAGGACCATAAAGAAGCTGCTTATCTATAAAGTCTTTGTAATATGCTCAGTGTGGGCCACCTCACTGGGAGCTTTGGCTGAAAAATGGAGATATTCATTAATACTGCTGTTGGCAAAAGCATAAAGCAATCTGCTTTTATTTTTTATTTGTAATGGGTAGAAAACATTGGAAACCACTGACTACTATTTATGATATACCGTTTTCTGCCTGCTATAGATTACTTTCCTATTATCACTGTCCATTAATAACAGACACACGCATGTGCACACACACACACACACACACACACACAGAGGAAATTGGAGATGCCAAAACAAGATTTCAAGTTTATTTTTCAGTTCAAGTGTATCCATTTTTATAAAATAATTCATTATAGCCAATAACATTGTCTTAAAAATGAATATTTATATACATATGAAATGGAACTATTTTTACATAATATTATCTACATGTAAAGTCAGCATATACTGAATTAATGTTCCACATCAAAAAATAAAAATTTCACCACAGGTCAAGAACAGATACATAAATTATTCTATGAGCTATTCTTATTCAAGTTATTCTATGAGCTATTCTTATTCAAGCTTTGTTTTAAAATCATAAACCAAATTTTTCAGAACAACCTGTGCTTTCTGAGGTTTTTGATATTGTGTCAGAGATCAATAAGTTTTCACACACACACACACACACACACAAATAATAGGCTTAGATTTTTCACAAAATGATTAAAACTATTAAGGAAAGATCTACATATCCAAGGGCAGACTGCAAGCCTGTATGTAATTGAATGATGGCTTTGAAGATGACATCTTGGTTGCCTTTTTGGACTATGATGGGAGGACACAGGCACCGGAGCAGGGTAAATATAGGTCCTGGCCTGATGATTTAATTAGCAGAAAAATCTATGATATACTTTATGAGCAACTTTGAGAGAAGGGTCTGGGAGGTTATGAACACAAAATAATGGTAGGAAGTCAGAACTGTTTGATCAGCATGCATTATGTGCATGTGTTGAATTATTCTCCTGTACTTCCGGTGTGAATCAAAATGACAATAAATAATTACTTCCAAAAAGCTTGGGAACTGGACTGTGCCTCTCGTGCCTTCTGTTTCGTGTTTCAGAGTGAAGAGTATTTGGAGAGTTGGGCTTGATGTCTCGGGTCACCAGACTCCCAGACTCCTCAGCATGGATGCAGAGAAGGCTTCTTTATTTTCCCAACCCTTTTCCGTGGACAAATCAGAACAACACTTAAAGCAGAGATCATGAGAAGGCTGAGTTTTTCCCTGCTCCGAGTGCAGAATATGGAGCTAATCGGGAGGTCATCGATGGTCCTAAGAGGTTCCTTCCCTGTGTGAGGGACTATCTGAGGAGCTGGTAATGAAATGAGTGAAAGGCAGAGAGTCTCATCCTTTCAGCAACTCTCAAATTTGTGATGCAGTGACTTGGTATATGCAAAACTAGCTCGCACGTTTGACTGCTCAATGTATATTGCTTTGGCTTTGTTTGGATTATTATATGAAGGTTGAGTTATGACGTTCACAGGCTCCATTTGGAGATAGTTCATGAACAAAAGGCCTAAATAACTTTCACGTCTCAATATATTACATCAATGAGCTTATAATTCTTGCAGGGTGTGTGAGCCAGACTTGTCATGCCAGAATCTATTTCGGGTAAACTACTGTGGAAAATGTCACTTCCACTAAATTTTGCAAGTTCACCACCACCAACCAAAGAGAACATGGCATTCCCGTTTTACTAATGGATTAGGAGTGGCTCAGGGAAGCCGAGTTGTGGCCTTAGGCACAGGACACACACTCACAGATGTGCCTTCCCTGAGACCTCCCCGCCCATCTGCAGCAAGCTGGGCTCTCCTTGCCCGGCCCTGAGCTTGTGGTTACTGACTGTCAGGAGCAGCACAGGGCAGGTGGCCCTCATCTTGCTGTGCAGTCACAGAGCAGAGGCTTGATTACTGTCATGGCACAGCGAAGGTAGCAGGCAAGAGCCTCACCTGCCTGCCAGGCAGCTGGACTTGGGCACCAAAAGTGCAAAGCAAGGGCCACAAGCATGGCTGTTAGGAAGGGGTGGGAGTGCTAATTCTCCCTCTGCCTGTAGTCCAAGTGTTTGATGAGATTACAACAGCAGCAATAATTACACTCCCCCGCCCCCCCGGCAAGAAAGTCTAAAAGGGTTAAGAATCCGAGGAAGGCAACAGGATGGACCGGCTGTCAACCCTGGCACACTCAAGGGTACAGAGAAGCCTGGAACTGGCTGGGGAATAATAAAATAAGAGGGAAGCTAAACCAGTGACCCTTGTCGGCAGTGAAAAGCGGGAGATTAGAAAATGTTTCATGCTAATTTCCATGGAGATTTCTTTAATTTAGCGAAGATTGCTTCCCGGCCCCGCCCGGCCCACGCCGCCCATCCTCCGTGATCCTGGCCGTGCTGCCTGGCGCCCAGACGTCTCTATCAGTCACATTGCTCTCCTGCCGCTAGGCTTTGTGTCTTTTCGCAGCAGCCTTCGGCTTTTTGTCACATGATGGCTTCATCGGGCCTTCTGGGCCTGATCGCTTCAAGCGCTTTCTCCTGCCTGGCGTATCAAAGGAGTCACCGAGCTGGGACTCGGCTTATAAAGTCATCAGCTGATGGCTGGGCACCACCTGGCCGTTTGCCTTATTGTTCTTGGTAGAGGCCAGGGGAGAGTAGGTCTCTAATAACTTGGATTAGTAAAGATTAAAAAAAAAATGAGGAAGGAAAGAAAATAGTTGATTGGTTTTCTCCTACTCACGCACAGGAACACCTTACACAAATGTTTAGAAATGTTGCACAGAATCCTCAGGATTTAACATTACCATTATCTCGTATTTAGTTGACCCATAAATTTTAAACTCTAATAATTCAGCTAGGAAATTACCAAATGCACTTTTCTGGTGTGTGTGTGTGTGTGTGTGTGTGTGCGCGCGCACACACACACACAACTCTTTTAAAGAATAACTTGTGAGTTTACTGAATAATCCATATTCGGGTGGCTTTCTCCTGTGCAGAAATGCATTCTGATGGCAAGGGAGCCGCAAAGTGTAGCGTGCAGAATGACAGGGCCATGCAGGGATTGAGGGTGCCGCGCAGACTCCAGGGCGAGGGTAGGCGCACACTCAGCGTTCCAGGGGCTTCCCGGTGAGGGCTGCTCTTGCCTGTGTTGTTGTACAGGGCAGCTCAGAAGACAGACCCCTCCTGGCTTCTCACTGAGCGTCCTCCTGCTTCATCTAGCTTTCCTAGCAGGAAGCAATGGGCGCAATTGCTACAGAGACTGCACGGGAAACCTGAGGCACTGACTTCTGTGGAAATTTTTATTGGAGGAAAACTCTTCTGCCAAGTTATTTTTGGCCCAAGACGCTTCCGTAGCTCATTTCATACTGTCGTAGTGTTCATTCCCTTTACTGTCTTTCTCTCTTTTTTCTTTTCTTTTCTTTTCCTTAGACTTTCCAAAGGGTCAGTACCTTGTTGGCTTTCTTTTTTAAAGGTACAACTTTTATTATGGTAATGTTTTCATTCCCCAGATCTAGGAAAGGCAGGGCAAGTTTTTCTAATTATCTATTGAAACCTTCTTCCTATAACATTCTTCCTAAAATGTCCTCTTAAAATTTTGTTTCAAGATAGTGCACAAATTCCCAATTAATGTGATGTGTTTGGAGAAATACAAGATCAAGTTTGGATTAGAAATTCAATATAAGTTTTCCCCGCAAGTCTTACAATGAAGGCATGAGGCCAACTAAATGTAGCAAACTAGCTGTGTATTCTATACACTTAAAGAATATAGCCTGTTTCTATTACTAGGCACATGTAATTTCACAAGTACTTTATTATCTAAAGCAAAGTGCTTGGGGTCTTTTCCTTTAACTTTACCATTTTAATTACTGGAAATCAGTTAGACCTGAGATGGTCTTTTTGTGATATTCATACCAGCATTTTCTACTTCAGTGACTATAGCAGATGTTGACAAAATATCTTACTGGGGCTACACATGACCTCAAAAGGCCCTGTAACCCAACTTTGCTGGAAGGCCATGATCAATCCATAGCTTGACTTCTACTGATCATCTCCAATGCAGGGTAAGAAGCCTAGTTTGAGGCTGTGAACTACTAAAATTCTTCCTTCCTGCCAGTTCTTGAATACTTAGTATGCAAAATATTTTTCCAGTGGCCTCTTTGACAAGATTAGAATCCAACCCCAAGTAATTCTGGGCATATGTTCAAATCTCACTGTGATGTTCCATTTTGAGAATAGTCTGAACTTCCTTTGTAGGGCATAGTGACCCTTTGGCTCAGTCCTTGCACATAACAACACTGAACAGTTAATAACATAGATTTTGAAAGTAAGAAAAGTCATATAACCTTTCTGAATCACTAGCATATTCACTTGCCTCTTATATTGTTGACATTTTAAGAAACCAACAGCAAAACATTGTGATCTACAATCCATCATAATATTTTAATAAAAGCATATTAAAATTATTTCTGGCTAATGTAATATGGATAGGTTATGAAGGAGTTTTTTCTCTTTTTCTAAACATAAACATTTTGTATATCAGCTATTTGCAATGTGATGTGAAGTTTCAGGTAGCTACATTAGTTTTTATGTACTTGGAGTGACAAAATTTTGGACTGGTAAACTCTAAATCATGTAAGTGGGCATGGACCAATTCTATAAATATAAAATCTTAGCTAACATGAATAGAAAAGTCCCTGGTTTATTTTCCTCTTGGTTTACTTGAGCCTCATTAAGATTCTATATTTACATTATGTGTTCATCCATCATATTTATCTAGCTATAATACTTTCTCAAAATTTGAGATTAGTCTTGAATTTAATTCTGGGCTTAGTATCATACAGTCCCCCAAGATCCAATACTATCATGCAGAGTTAAATTGGGAAGAACCATGGTGTATCATTAATTTAATAAATATGCAATAGTAAAATCAAGCATTATTCTGTACTGTCAGCATTCAGCAAATTCCTTCTTGTACACTGAAATACATTAACTGACCATGGACCTGGGATATTAGATATCTACTCTGTAAGAAGATTTTTCCAAAAGTGATTTCACCCCGTTTCTTTAAGGGATTGTCAAGATATGAAATGAGAAAAGAGATTTTATGCCACATTTCCTGTCCACACCAGACACTCACTGCTTTTCACTGTCAGTATTTCCCAAAGAAATGTTCTTTATGACTCAGAAGCCTTCTACACACTTTCATTCTTACTGTAATACTGATGAGAGCTTAGGTAGAAGCCAGAACCTATTTATTAATATCTTAACACAGACATTATAACCCAAATGCCAAAATAATCTCAATGTTCAAACAAAATGTTAGGGTCTTTATCCCAAGTTACCTTACTTGAATAAAATTGTTATTATAAATTTTTAGAAATCTGTAAGGTTTCCACTGATTAATCTAGACATTATTGACAGTCTCCTCTGCTTATTTTTTTAGAAAGAAAAAAATAGTAAGCAAAACTTGTCCAATGAGGCAAGAAGTACTGGGAACCATGAAAGAAAGTGCAACATAAAGAGAGGAGACACTGACATTATAAAGGAATTAAGAATTCCTTTCGTATTTTACCTTCTCTCTCCATTATTGCCTCTCTCTTGCTTTATCTCTGCAAAAGTACCACTTTGATAGCCAGAAATGGCACATTGAACACACTTTTTATTGTGTGCCTAGTACTGGGGATGAAACCCAGTGGCATTCTACTTCTAAGCTATAGCCCCAACCCTGTTCACATCTTATTTTTGAAACAAGGCCTAAACTAAGCTGCCCAGGCCAGGCTCAAACTTCATATCTTCTTACTTCAGACTCTCAGGAGTGCTGGAATTACCAGTGAGCATCAACACACCCAGGTACCACTCAACTTCTTGGAGAGTTTAAGATACACGTGTAGCCTAAGTGGTTGGGTTCTGAGCACAGAGCCTGCCTTAAGTCTTGCTCCTCAGCCAGCATTTCACAGCCTCAGTGGTATTAAATTTTGCAGAGGACAATTCTTTGTGCTGAAGCTGTTGTACAGATTGTAGCATAGTTACTACTGTCTGATGCAGACCGTTCATCCCTCTAGGGACAACCAAAACTATTTCTTCAAATTTCTCCTTATCTTTGGGACAAAGTGGGAAATGACCTTGTGCTGAGAATCACTGCTTCGGGGCCACTTCACTTTTTAATATGTTTGGCAATTCCTTCATTTCCTCCCCTCCTCTCCATCCAGTCTTCTCCCCAAATGCTTTTTCTCCTTTTTCTTCTTCAAGTCTTAGCTGAGAGGACCTTCATCCCCTCTGGGAAGTCTTCTGTGATGTGTAAAGATTTAAGTGCCCCACGCTCTTTTTCATGAACTAGAATATATTGGTCTTTATGACTTTCCTCCCTCAACTTCCCAAAAGCTTTAGCTCCATTGGGAACAGGAACTGATCACATGCATTTTCAGCACCCAGGACAGTGCCCAGCATAGGGATGTCTGTGCCCATCAGGTAGGTGCTGAGTGAATAAAGGTCAAAGACTGAATTACAGGTGTGCTCTGCATATACTGTATCCTGCCTGTGGCCTGGCCAAATGCCGAAGTAATCTTCCTATCCTTAGTCAATTCAGAACCCCTTTTCTATTGCTTTCCAGAACCCGCTCCACAGCAGCATAATGAAGAATGCAATTTCAAAGGTGACCGCCTGCTTTATTTCATCTCTATCTTCCCAAAGAACTCATTTAGGAATTGGGTTGATAAAAATGTCAGCACTACCCGGTGCCTTTCATCTCAGCATGGCACACTTCCCTGGATGCCAAGCCTTGGGGAGCGTGCTGGACTGGAATGGAGGAAGAAGCAAAGACCTACCCCTCCTGGATGCCAATGTGCACCAACCTGTTCTGCAGTCAATCAGCTTGTGAAGAAAGCACACTTGGCAGTCTGAGGAGAGCTTTCTTTGGGCATGTGCAGCAGAGTCTTGACTACAATAGCAAGCTTGCACCTTGGGCCTGGCTCTTCTCCTGCTTCATTAAGATTCCTCTATTATATTTCCTTCCTCATTCTTCTTGAGAAGGGGGTCATTTTGAAAGAAATGACACTGATTTTGTGCTTTCAGAAAATGCACAGGCAAAAGTTGGATGCATGTGGTCACAGGGCTTATTGTGTCTGTGGCACTGACCCACAAACACAGGAGAGAAAGGCTGAGCAGGCTGCTTTCTCCCTGGGCCCGGCTCTAGTTAGCCATGTAAATGTCTAAACAGATGTAGCTTCTCATTAAAAAATGCACACCAGAAGTCAAGTATTTAAAGGAAGTAAGACATAAGATGGTGACAAAAAGGCTTTTCCTCTTGATCACTTGTTCCCTCCTACCTTGCCTCTTTACCAAACTGTGGGAAAAAAGAAGAGTTAAGTAACAGTCTTCAGGAGGAAAAAGAAGAAAAGAAACTGAAAGGGAATCTTCTCAGTACTGTCTTGATTTAGCAGGTGGATCAGTCACTTTGTGCTTCTGTCTCCCTCCATCAGCATATCCAGCGTCATAAAATGTAAAGTAATGAATAGTTTCCAGCATGCGGGCCATCTGGAATGGCCAGTGTTCATTCACTCCATTACAAATTGAAACAAAGACCACATCCACTTTGGAGACATAGCATGTGCATGGGACTTTGTTTGCCTTAATGATAATTCACATTTATTGAACACATGTTATGCACAATGTACAGATCACTGAGCTAAGGGCATTATAAGCTGCATCTCATTTAACCACAGTGATCACTTATGATTTTCCTCTGGTCATACTTAGAAGAGCAAGGTGAAAAAGAGCACCCTATTACAGGAACCACAAAAAGGGAGTTCAGCTTGGCACATTAATGATTTCTATTTTTAGTGAAACTTTTTTTAAAATTTTGAGATCATTGTAGATGCACATGTGTTTGCAAGAAAAGAAATCTAGGGATACTGTGTGCCTTTACTGGTTCCTCCCAGTGGGAACATCCTGAAAATTAGAGTAGCAAAACAACAGTAGGAAACTGATGTAGATCTAAAATATTAATTGCATGCAGATCTTTTGGGCTCACCTGTATGTATGTCTGTGTTTTATGTATTCTATCTTCCTCTGTACTGTGTGCTCAGTTTTTGCAGTTGCACCACATGTCAAGTTCTACAAACCCAACACAGGAATCAAGAACATTATCACTTAACAAGGATCCTTGATTCAACACCTAGCCTAGCTAGATGTAGTATCTCCCATTCTATTGCAACACAAACCTCCTCCAGTTTTAGAACTTTATAGTCTCAAGAACGTTATATAAATGAAATCACACAATATGTAACCTTTTCAGGTGGGATTTGCTCACACAGGATAATTGCTGTGACATTCACTTTACTGCTGATTATATGGATCCATTGTTCTTTCTCATGGCTAAGTGGTTTTCTCTATGGCTACACCTCCATTTGTTTGATCCTTCTTCCACACAGGACATTTGGGTTGCCTTCATTTTGGGGTGAATATAAAAAAGCTACAGGGCTGGGGATATAGCTCAGTGGTTCCGCTCCCTACCTCACAAGCACAAGGACCCACGTTCAATCCCTGGTACGAAAGGAAACAAAGTTTTTAAGTATAGATTTTTTGTATGGATATGAGTTTTCATTTCTCTGGAATTAAATTCCCATGAGTGTAACTGCCAAGTCATGGGATGTTTTTGAGTTTAGTTTTATAGGAAGCTTCCAGTCTGTTTTTCAGCATGGTGGTACCATTTTCCATTTCTATCAGCAATCTACTAGTGAGTGATAGACTTATTTTGCATTCTCTGCGGAATGTAGTGTTTTCTCTCTGTTTCATATAGGCCATTCTGATAAGTGTGTATTGGAGGTCATTATAGTTTTAATTTTCACTTTCCCAGTATTATACATTTTTCCATGTTGTTTATTATTTTGGTATGTGAATTCCAATTTAAAATTTTCTGCATCTTTATTTATGAAATGGGGCTCAAAGGATATCCAAGCATATGAAGTCGTATGAAGGTCCACAAATTGTCCTTTGGCATAGAGCAGTTAAAGAAGATAAGGAAGTCACAGTCAAAATGACCATTTAATTTTCTGATTTTTTAAACCATGTACAGACAATAATTTAGGCTATGGAAAAATGGTCAAGAGTAAAACCAAACAAAAGCTTGAAAAAATATTTAGATGTGACTAATACTAAATACTAAATAGCAATAGTAAAATTCCTAAAGCATTTACCTTTTAACTTTGCTTTATATTTAATAAAAAGTATTTCTCAAAACACATCATGAGGTACTGACACACGGTTCAGTTGGAGGATGGGCTCCTTTGTGCTCACTGCGGAGCAATCCTCATTCCCTTTCCTGTCTGTCCAGGTGTTGAAGAGGTTCTACCTGTGATCAATAGATCGCAGCATGGTGTTAACCTCTAATTTCCCTGTTCAACTATCTTCTGAGATCTCCACCATTTTCCTTTCATTCAAAACAGTGCTACGTTCTTGGTGTTTCAGGTTTTCCTCCTAAAACCAGGAAGACAGTGGGTCAATACTAGGAGGCTATCATGAGATAAAAATGGCTTATAACTTAGATAAGCATGTAGGTGTTGCTTTCCATGCAGACACTGCCATTCACTAGCAGTGTGACTTCAAACTGGTTATCTAACTTCTCTGAGCTCAACGTTTTTCACTGTGATTTGCAGATGATTCCAGGGACTTGATAGTGTTACTATGAGGGTGATGGAAAGTGGTTTTCATTCAGTTTTATTGGTGATAAACAGCATCTCCTCATTGACTTTCCTTCAATACTTTTTCTTGTTCTTTGTCACAAGCCTTGTAACCTCTGTGAGCATCATTATCAACACCATCTTTTAGGTACAACTGTCCCATGCTGAAGTCACCCTGTGACCTGGGGACAAGGAAATAAGTCCTGCTGCTGTATTGGGTAGCAGACATTGGCCAGTCTGTCTCTCACAGCCCCCCTCTCCTACCCTTCCCTTCCTGATCTGAATATTGTAGACTTGCATGAAGTCAATAGAATCATTATTTTAGAAAACTGATCCATCAGTTTCAACTCTCTGACTCTTTCCTTCAAAAATAGAGAAATTTTTAGAACTAGCTATCAATTCCTGAGGATTTCCTATTGTAAAAATATGACTTTTTGAGCATGTAATGCAGTGTAATTTGAGGTAACTTCAATGACCATGAGCATTTCCTTCCAGTGGCATGAAATGTGCTTCTTACAAGTGTTTGACAATATTTACCTCTGACCTGTGCACAACATCTTTTTTGCAATTGTTTAAACATCTATCCTTTAGTATTACATTTCCCTTAAGTTCTCTGTTCTCCTATGTAAACAATCTTTTTTGTTTTCATATGGCAAATTTTTGTCGACCTAGCCTAGTCATCAGTCTTTTATGTTTATACTCTACTTTATTGATATCCCATTAAAACATGCTACTCAGAGCTGACCAGCTTTTAACAGAAATAAATGTAAAATAACCTCCACATTTTTTAGTACTATGCTTCATACAATGTAGTTTAACATGTCTTTTATTTAGAGTATTCTAACATGGCATTATACTTTTAAATATACATGGAAAAATTCTATTGCAGGTTCCTTGAGACCATGACATTGACATCACACAAAGTTCCAGCATCTGCTTATTCTTCATTTATTTGTCTACTTTTCCAATAAAGTGTTGAAATAAACACACAAAGACACCACTACTTGTGGTAACTGCTGGGTACTGGAGGTGCTGGGCCTGATTTGTGTGGTCAGGAGGCCACAGTAGGTTGTGAGGTAGGTTTGTGAGATGCAGGGTGTGTTGATCAGCTTTGTGTAACTATGACAAAATACCCAAAAGAGCCAACTCAAAAGAGAAAGGTTTATGGGTTTCATGGTCTTAGGTCATAGTCATCTGGCTTTACTGCTGTGGTCTGAGTTAAGGTAGAATATCACGGCGGCAAGGCAAGATCGAGGAAAGATGCTTACCTTATTGCAGCCAGGAAGCAGCTAGACAGTGAAAAGCCATCAAGAAAGGCATCTGGGACAAAATATATTCCCCAGGAACATGTCTCCGGTGACCTACTTCCTCCAACTAAGCCTCACCTAATCTAGGTTGCTTCATTTCCACATAATACCATTAGGCTATGACTCCATGAGTGAATGGATTGATCCACCTGATGAAGCAGAAGCCCTCATGGTCCATTACTTCCTCAAAGTCGGTCTGCTGTCAATTCAACCTGCACAAATGGAGCTTTGGGCGGACATTTTGGATCCCAACCCTAAAACCTTGCACAATGCATCAAGAACGCAATAATAAGCTGGCAAGAGAGGAGCCATAACATGTGTTTCGGGTACAGGAGCAGGACAGAAAGGAAAGTGACTGACAGAGGAGATTTAGGTTAGGCCCGTGACGGCAAACCTTTTAGAGACCAAGTGCCCAAAATGCAAACCAAACCCTACTTATGCATTGCAAAGTGCCCACGCAGCAATTAAGCCCGAAGGCTTAATTCTTCTTCCTTCTCAGATACACGAACTTTACAGACTTGGAAAGAAGGGTAACCCAGATATAGCTAAGTATAGCCCACACTTAAACTCACCGTCCTGCCTTGTTCTATAATTCCAGGAATCTTCTCTTCCATTTTGGCCTTCCTTTCACTTGCTAGTGAGGTCACTCATCTATAAGAACAGAAAACTGTTGTTGTCATTGGAAATCTTTCATGTGCCCACTAGGTATTCCAAAAATGCTCGTGGGACAAGTGAACAAGGGGCTGAGTGAACGCGTATGTGCTGAGTGATTTAGGGACCCACGTCTGCCCCAGGGCTGGTGGTGTCTCTCTCATGTCCCTGAACAGCTACTGGGTGAGATGATAGCTGTGCTTCCTCAGTGTTTTCAAACTATGATTGAATTTCATCCAGAATTCTAGCCAGAAACCTGTAAGTTCCATGATACTATTTTATTAGGTAGATGACAAACTGAAACTTACAGCTGCACCTGTCAGTGCCAAAGACGGATGAAATGAGTAGGGAGTGAGGTGGGGTCAGCAGAATACAGAAGTTTCCTGCAGTTGGTGATGAGCTTCAGAGAGAGAGAGAGAGAGAGAGAGAGAGAGAGAGGGAGAGAGAGAGAGGAGAGAGAGAGACAGACACAGAGATGGAGAGAGGGAGAGGGAGAGAGAGGGTGAGGGACCTACCTGAAATCACTGGTAGCAAGATAGCACAATATAAGAAGTACAACATATAATCCCATGAAACAGCTTTTACAAAACTCTCTGTAGTAAGGTGACTACCGTTAACAATTATGTATTGTATACTTTTAGTATAGCTGGGCGAGGAGGATTTTGAATATTCTCAGCACAAAGAAGTGATAAAGATTTTCAGGGATGAATTTTCTAGTTACCTTAATTCGGCCATTACATATTAAGTAAATGTCTCAAAATGTCATAATATATATATGTATAGTTATTATGTGTCAATTAAAATTAATGTATATAATGAAAAAAACATTTGCAAACTCAGAAAGTGCTCCTGATTTTGCTTAAAGAAATACATGGATGCTTTCAAAATGAAGAAAAATAGCCAAATATGTTTTCTATTTTTCTTCATTTTAAAGCACTCTGAAAATGTGATTTTTACTTTCACTTTATGTTTCAAATTTTATTTAATGTTACATTGCATTCAGAAAGAACAAGGACATAAGTACATGATGCAAAATGAAATTTCCCTCTGCAAAGAAACCACAACCTTAGAAACTTAGATTTTAGGTGCTCAACAAACAAACAGCAAAGGATTATGGGATGGAGTCAGTGTGCGGGGCAGACGTGTTCTTCTGTCCCATCCAGAAGCATGGCCACCACCCAGAACTGAAAGCATCTTGTCAAGCATTCCTGAAAATTTCTCCTTCATCTTTAACTAAAGCTCTGACTGTATCCACGATGTCATTGAAGGAACAAGGGAGGGATGGAAGGACAGTCACTAGCCATCCAAAGCTAACAGAAAGATTGGAGAGACAGTTATACAGCGACAGAGATAGAAGGAAAATGAGAGTAGCATTGCATTGTTTTCAGGTTAAGTAACAGAGGACACAGCCCCATGCATTCTAGTGTCATTCTCTCAAAGCCCAGTCATAAGGTACTTTTGATAGAGAGAGCGTGAAGATAAAACAATTCTCCATAAGTATCCTTCACTTACTTGAGTTTTATAGCCTCCCTGGGAACTGCACAGAGAGCACAGGGCTCTGAGCTTGCACGCCTGACAGGAAGTCAGGAGGCAGTGTGGGTAGACTTGAACAGAAGTCTTTTCTCTTGACATTTGCTAAGCACCCCTAAGACTCAAGGGCTGCGAGCACTCAGATTAGAGTCTGATCTCTGAGAAATCCATCCTCACTGGTTCTCATCTGAACTTTTCACATCAATCATCCCTGCAGAGAGGTCTTGGGCCTTCACTGAGTTCTCTTTAGCCACTGGGCTGCTCTTTGATTATTTTGAAGTTTTACAGCTAGTGTAAATTTTATTTCACTTTAGGTCTGAATATAGCAAAAAATGGATATTGAATTTTCTTCTTTCTTTTTGGGCTTTTAACTTCCCAACAGGCCTTTTAATAGTTTTTTCCTGTGTTCTGAGCCCCTCCAAGTTAATGCACACACTCAGAATTATGAAGTGTAAAAGAACAACCTGAACCTTAGGGGTGCTCTTAAAGGATTGTTTAGTAAGGGCGTTCTTTCTTTGGTTCAAATGAATCAATACTCATGTGCCCTTCTGGCATAGGAGCTGATATTCCTCAGGATTCAAGTGAACTACTGTTTGAGAACTTTGAGATATTTGAAAATAGAATACTGACTCCTTGCCTTGTACCAGTTGTTCATGCTGTGTGGTATTGCAAAACGTGTAAGGATGTTCTGCACGGATGGAGACAGGATGTGGTGTTTCCATACTTTTTATCAAGAGGTACTTAAAGTTTTGTAGATGGAGCTGGAGCCAGAGTGTCTAGAACGCCAAGCACTCTGACAGTCTAGCTTTTAAGTGCAGCGATTGGCCTTTCATAGCTGGTGACCCGAGGGACCTATGCACTAACAGCATCATCTAACGTTGCTTTTGTGTCAGGAATGTCACAGGAAGTCTAAATTAAATGGCAAGTGCCCTTGTCCCTCAGGTTTGATTTTGGGTGTCTGAGAAGACATGGGCCTTCCCTGAAGGAGAGGAAAAGCTTCAATGTTTAGCAAGAAGTCAATAAATTACAGGATCTGTACCAAATTGATTATATCCATAGAAAGGCACTGACTACCTGAGATAGTAATTAAGAGTTTTATTAATAACAACAGTTTGGAAGCTTAGACTGACATCAATTTTAATGAAGAATTTATCAATTTATCATTGTTAGCCCATAGTCATTTACTGTTGATTCTAAAATGGGTACTTGTAATAAATCGCAAAATGACTTTACTACCTTAAAGGAAATGTAGTGGGGTTTTTTTTCAGTCAAACTAATTATTTGCTTTCTAAGTCATATCAGCAGAGTTTCTTTGCTTATAAATTTGAAGGAGTGAAAGTATGAACTGAAGGTCATTTGGACTAGTCACAGTACCTATGCTGATGTCAACATTATGCTACAAAAATATCGCATAAACATACCACACGATGTGATATTTTCACGAGAGCCTTATGGAAAGATGGCTTTCCATAAATAGATTAACATTAAAAAATATGACAGATCTTACCTCCTGTGCACAGAAGCTCCATGAAGAATCTATGGGCAAAATGCAGCAATTGCTTATAATGTGAAATATCTCTTGCCATAGAACTAGCAGATCTGCAGACTCAGATTACCTATCCAAGAATTTCTCCCAAGATGGCACTCCTGATTTATGTACAGATGTCCCTCCTTTGGATTTACAGGCACGTGACATTCTGATTTGCAGATGTTGTTCAGGTAAAATATGGTTAGAGGAAGCTCTGTGGGACCATGCAGTCTAAAGAAGCAGTTCCATGTTCCACTCTACCCACTTTCTACCTCCTAGTCCTTTATTTTCTTAGGAGTACTGCTCCAAGACAGTGCACTGTGTATTAAGCTACACTTTGTTCCACACTGTCTACAACTTCCTTCCCCTCCAAATAAAGTCAAAATGAGTTTGTTCATGGCTCTAGTTCCATTTTCTGAAATAAATGTTTGAATGCATTAGTGGATGCTTCTCTGGGGTTAAATAGGTGGGTAGCGTCACTCAAGCACCCGTCTGAAGCCCGTGACACTTACATATATTTCTAGGTGCCGTACTGGAGATCTCAAATGTCCCCAAATGGCTCAGATGTTGAAAGCTTGAGCCTGTGGCACTACTGGTAGGTGGTGGAACCTTGAAAAGGAGAATCATGTGAAAGAATGTTTGGTGATTGGTGTTGCACTTGATTGGGATTGTAGGATATTGATATTTTCTTCCCTCTTGTTTGCTTTTGGGTCACCACAAGGTGAACAGATTTACTCTACCATGCACGCACACCACCAAGTACTGACTCACCCAACAGCAATGGGGCCAAGTGACCATGGACTGAAACCTCCGGAGCCATGAGCCAAAATAAACTTTTCCTCCTTCTACAATTTTTATCTCAGGTGTTTTGCTATAGTAATGGGATACCGACTAACATAATAGAAACAGTGTATTAGCTACAAGTTACTACATACTTCTAGTAGGCCTTTTAGAAGGTGACAGTGAGACAGTTAAGAATGAGCATCTGGGAATCTATTTCTGAAACTTATGAGCTCAGTGGCCATAGGTAAGTTGCTTCATTTCTCTGAGCTTCACTTTCTTCATAGATTAGAATGATTTCATTAATGGCAGCAATTCTAGGAGCTTTATGAAAATTATATGAACAAAAACAATGGTACCTCAGTTCACAAACTCAATGCTCTTCGTCATTCTGGGCACAAATCAAACTGGAAGAGAACAAATAAAATTTCCCCATGAGGACAACATTGAACCTAACCACTGAATTTGATTCAACTCAGTTTGTGACCGCAGTAGTGGAAAGAATTAGATCCGTGAACCGAGGCGTCGCTGTACCTGCATGATGTATGTCTCACTGCTTGCCAAAGCAAATGTCATAAATGCTAGTTATTTTTGCAATTATTGATGGTATAGACTTATTTCATGATTGATATTTTAGGCTATTTCATTCATAGTTCTCTCATACCAAAGTGGAATTTGAAACTATTACTGAAGCAAAAAGGGAGGGAATTCACTACCAGTTTTCTCCACGAGATGTTTAATACCACTAGTGAAGAGTCTTGCCTTCTGCACTCATGGATTCACTTGCTTTATCTGCAAAATAAATGCTTACATCCACAAGATTTCCCTTTAAAAATACTTCAGGGCTCAGCTTCCATTCTTCTGGTTAAACAACTCTCTCTTTAAATTCTTGAAGTCACGAAGTTTATTTTGTGATTTTCACTGAAGGGAGGAAACAGGATTTCCAAAGGTTTTCCAGCAGAAATTTATTTATTTCAGTTTTACCATGCCAGCTTGCAGCTGCTGTTTCCATGAAGACATCTTTGTAAAAAGAAAGTAATATCATAACATCTGTTGCAAGGGACAATTCTAAAGAGTGTTGTGAAGCCAGTTCCATTATTTTGCTATAATTTTTCCACAGTTGTTAGAGGCTTTGTGATGAGTATTGAAACCAAAATTAAAACAAAATTTTGGGTGAATTTTAGTTGCTTAAACTTGAGACTCAGTGTACACCGTCACACAAACTATTGATGAAATGTAAAATGGTGTAGCCTGCAATGTCTTTTAAAGATTTCTAGTTATACCTGTGATAAAGCCCAAACTCCATCTATGGTCTGCATATCTTCCTGAGACCCAACACTTCCTACTGGTTTCATTTCTTGACACAGCTCCACGTTTGCTTTCCTTGTACTACCCTCCTGCTTTGACCTAGCTCCCCTGTCCCACCTGAGGGACGTGCATGCCTTGTTTATCTTTCTGAATCACTTTACCCCACAAATTCACAAACTGATTCCTTATTTTCATTCATTTCAGAGGTACGAAAAATTTTGCCATCTTGTGAGGCTGCATTCCCAGCTGTCCAGGACAGTGTGCTGTCTACAGATGATGGGGTGAACTCTCCTGGCCTAGGCTGCAAAATTCAGAGGAACAGAACTTGTTCTCAAGGCCTTTGCATCCCATAACCAGTGCATGGCCTAGAGCAACAGAGGAGCTGAGGAAATGTTTCCCTGATGGATGGGGACCTGTGGAGGAACAGCAGAATGCATTCCTTCCTAAGTGGGCTGTGGAAATACTGAACTTAATTTGAAAACATTTCTCCAGCCAGAGACACTTAGTGTAAACCAAAATGCAAATGCCAATTGCACCTTGTTTATAGGTGTTTTGTTTACTAGAGCTATAAAAAGGCCCTGAGGTGGGAAGTTGTATATAATGGTATGAACTATGCCAGAGACCACTTACTGTCAGCCTACCAGACCAAAGAGGCAGGCATGGCACTCCAGAGACTTTCACCCAAAAAGATTATTAAAAGAATGTGGAAGGGTTAATAGGTGGGTGGTAGCTCATTAAGACCAACTCTAAATGCTTTACTTTGACCACAGACTCACTTTGGACCATCCTGGGGAGACAAGTCTGAAGTGCATTCTAAAGGCTGTGTTATTAGGTTTGCAAGGGATGTAGGTGCTGTGAACATCTGTTAATAGCAATAATAACTAACCTTGATCAAGACCCCACGTGTCCCCAGGATATGTCGGGAAATATCCAGGGGACTTTGGACACATCGTTGCCCATTTTCCAGAACTGCCCAGCCCAATGCGTAAGTATAATCTTTCTATTGATATCGGGGGAATTGAAGTTCAGACTTTATGGCTGTAAGAAACACAATTTCAGAAATTTACTTTCCCCTTATGCAATCACAATAGTGCACTTATGGAGAATTTCTCTTTTTTAATACAAATGTTATGTTATTACATGCTAATATCACATGACGATGGGGTTTGTTGTGAGAACTTGTTACCTCGTTTAACGTACTTCAGTCCTCTCACCCTCCTTTCCTTTTCCTCTCCCCTCCACTTATCCCCTTCCCTGTCTCCCGGATTCTTCCTTCTGCCCTCCCATCCTCTTTCTGTTATTTATTTATTAAGTATTTTTTCTTATCTGAGAGAAAAGCTGTGATATTTAACTTTATGAGAATAGTTAATTGCACTCAATGTGATAATTTCTAATTATATCCATTTTCTTATAAATAACTATTTATTTCTTCTTTGTGGCTGAATAACATTCCATTCTATCTATCTGTCTATCTATCTATCCATCTGTGTATCTTTGTCACATTTTATTTATCCATTCAAGTGGTGTTGGGCATTTAGGCTGTTTCGTCACTTAGTCATTATGAATTGCACTGATATAAATATGGACCTGCATGGGTCATTGTAGCACCTCGTGGAACTTCTTATGGAATCTATGTGGGATATTCATCTCATTCCCTTGAACCTATGACATCATTCAGTGTTATCAAAGTTACATAATTGGCTTTGAAGGGAAACAGAGTAACTGTTAACTACACTGACCATAGCATAGTGTGATGTTTTCTTCGGCTTATGTTTGAATCTAAACCCTGTTCAAATTTAAAATATTTGTTGATTTCTGGGAGGCCATAAAGTAAGGTGGTTGGTTGACTATGCTACTAAAATGACTGGGTCAAACCATGGCCCTTTACTGCAGGAGCTGTTTGGAAACCTACAACTTCCCTAACCTTTTCAAATGAGGGATGAAGGTGGGTCTGTCTTGTAAGCCGGGGGTCAGAATGGATGAGTTGATGCATACATGACACTGGACCAGGTCTGCCCCTTCCGCAGCTCTTGATGGATGACAGTTGGGGCCCGAGACAAGTGAGGGCCAGTGGCAGCTGTAGAGCTTTACTCGTTCATCTGTGTCAGTCATGGCTGAAGACAGCTCACACCCACAAAGCTTAGGCCATGACAACACCCAAATCCTCCCAGACCTTGGTGTCATGGTGGGTCTCGAGCCCTGCAGTCGTGACTGTTCCCTTTTAAACAAAACCTTCACAAATGATAGTGCAGCATATTCGAAAGCATCAGCTTTTAAAGTTCTTAAAGAAGTTGCCCTTAGTGCATGTCTTTGGAAGCTTGCTGGTTTTATTTTGAGAGTTGGTTGGGCTCTGTTGACAGAAATAAAGCTTCAGGGAACACTAAGTCCTCTTACCAGCCTCTCTCAACTTGATGAATCTTAGTTGCTCCTAGTGGATTGTCCTAGTTATGACAGATAGTTTTCTGTAGACAAATTACTTTTTCTTTCAATATTGCAGCTCAGTGTAATATCTTTGAAGACACATGAAACCTCTACTAGGTATTCCTATTTTAATTAAAATGTGATTTGCTAAGTTGCTACTGATCTGCATAGAGTGGGGTGAAAGCCTCTTTCCTCCCAGGATAGAGGCAACATGAGCTCCCTGGTCTCCCCGTTGTCCCTTTACTTTGAGATATCTTGTCATAGAATTAAGGGTGGGAGTTCTCAAAACAGAACCAGGCTTATATGCATAGTAGTGCTGTGAGTTCCTCATAACAGACAAGGATCTAACTCTCCCTGGTAATAGGTACATTTCAGTTTAGATGTGTTCAAAAGCAGACCTGGTAGCCTGATGAGAAAGGCCCACCTTCTGCTTCCTCCCCTTGAGAAATGGAGGCAGGACTCGCCTGACTCCTCCTTCCTATCCTAGGGAATCTGCAATCAGAATTAAAATTTCTTTAGCATTTAGGAAGAAGCCAGTGAAGGAGAAAAGCTTTAGAAACCAGTGGATTGCCTGAACTCAGGAGCCTAGGAATCAGAACCTGCTACAAGGTTATTAAGGTCAATACTGGAAAGAGAAGACCTTGTGTGAGTTAAGGTTCTTAATACAGAGAGAAGAGTGTTGGATGTGGGCTGGCTGAGGAGATGTCAAGTGGAGTAGGTGACTTGGAAATATTACACTGAGAAGAAGGAACCCCCACATATGAAGGATTTCTTTTATGCTTTATGCACTTTTTTGATCCATAATTTTATATGGATGAAAGCATTTAATGTTCTCACCTTGGTGCACAGCCCTAGGTATTAGATGCTCATTTGGAGGTACAGAGGGATGCAGTAGCACAGTTCCTGCCAACATCTTCGTATAATTCCAGATGTTTGTACCTTCATAGAAGGAAAGTGGGAAGTACCAGAAGTGGGGTGAAGCCTGGGTTGAGGAGTAGGGGACCCTAAGTACAGTGCACTGTTATTACAATGCAAGGTAATCATTCTAGAGATCTTGTCTAGAAAACAGTGCAAAATACTAGTCATTAATTCATTTGCTCTTTAAATATTTTCAAGAGGCCAAATGTAGTTAACATAAGTCTTGATATAATTACTTATTAATAAGCACATCCCCCATAAAACTAACTGAATATGTTTCAACTATCTGTAGGGGCAATATGAGGAGGTCAGGGCATGATTGAGTCGGACAGGGCTAGATTTGTTTCCTGGTCGCATGTGTTCTGTATCACATGTCACCTTTATGCGCTTGATTTCTGAGTAGTACCAATCGATAGACTTAGCCGCTCCTTTCCCTCTGTGCCTTCATTTGAACATCAAGGTGGAATTCAAAGACTTGCAGAGACTATGTGGGTCATTCAGGAGACCATTAGTCTTCAGCGAGTGCCTTTGCCTTTTCATCACTGCACTGGTTTCTATTGCTCCGGTTGAGTTGTCTGCTGCCTGTCATCCGTGGCCTCCTGGCCAAGCCTGTTCAAGAACTGAGTGCCACATGTGCACACAGGCTTGTAGCCACACTCTAAGGTGGGCAAACAGAGAACAGATTTTGGTTTTCTGAACTGCCTAATTGCTCTTTTGTACGTGAACTCCCAATCACCTCCAGGAATTCTGCAAAACATTGTAGCCCCGTTCAACAACAGACTTCTAATTACTTCATTTACTTGGGCACTAAACTCATCTAAGAAGAGAAGCAGAATCTAGGCAAATCTCAAAGGATGTTAAACTCTGGTCCTTTGAAGTTACAATTTTTAAAAACATAAATCCACAAAAGCATCCACACGTGGACACACGCGTTTGTGTACGCACACATACTGTAACCCAGAATTCACAGGAAAGTATACCAAATCTTTGGAAGTTGCCACTAATTAGAAAGAACTTTGGTCACTCTTGTTTCTCTCACATAAAAAAAAGCAAAACCCATATAAAATGTGCCCACCTTGAACTAAACTAAGAATTCATTTTCCCTTCACTTAAACATCTTTAGAATATACTCTGTGGTGCAAATCAGAGGTCTTCTTTCTCCAGTTTGGTGTAAGTAATTTTCATCCATCATTGTATAATTTTCTTTTTTATACATTTGGTGCAATTTTTGGGGCTCTGACTAAACTGATAGTTGTATTCAGGGAGCCCTTACATTTACTTCTGCAGTCCTTAGATATTTTCCCAAGGGCAGTGATATTACAACATTATTTTGGCCACTTTGTGGGATCCCCAGAACCAGACAAGAAATTTTCCATCCCATAGCAGCTGTATGTTAGTTCATATAAGAAATATTTAATGATTTTGTTAGGAATGCATGAAAGAAAACAGTATCATCTCTTCTCAAAGAGGAGATGGAAACAGAACTAGGAAAATGCAGTTATATTCAGAATCCCATCCTCCAGAAATCTGAGACAATAAATGTTGCATTAAGTAATTTAGTGTGTGGTAAGTTGTATGGTAGAATCTACTATAAAAAAGAATCTACTATACATACACAGTTTAGATTTAGATCATATTAAATACAGTATAACCAATTTGTCATGATTTGCCAGATATGAATTTACTTATTTATTAAGAGTTTGAGGAAAAAACTCCTAATATTTGGGGGCAAAAGCATACTTTGGAGATAATATGATGTTGATAAACTTGATCATCTTAACAAATTCTTTGAAAGGCTGCTCTAACCCTCCCTATGAAATGACACAGGTTAAATTAGTCAGCTGATCTCAGTGTTAATCAAAGAGAGGGTCAGAGGTCAGAACCATCAGCTACACAGCAAAGATCCATTCTTTCCTCCACATCCTGAGAATAGACTTACTGGCTTACTGCCAACACCAATGTTAAGATGTGAATGCTGTGTTTCGCCCGAGTGGAAAGAATAAAATGTTTACTATAAAACTACCTCTTGCTCTTTGCAAATAATTCATAAATAATGAAATATGTATAAAAATTACATAAAAATTACTTGAGCTGGAAATATTAAAATCAAATGTGTATGTATGTGCCAATATACTAAGTGTGGTTAAAAATAACATTTGTATAAATTTATACATATATTAAAATTTGCTGTTTATCTTCTCATTTTCTGCTAATAATGTATGTATGATTCATGTTCTTGTAACACTAGTTACGTATGGTACACCAACAGCCACACATGGCATAATTGTTTTAACTACCCTTTTGTTGATAGATCTTTAAATTGATCAAACAACTTTTACTACATATTATATGTAAATCAACTTGATGTATATAAATCTGTGAATTTCTCTGATAACTCTTTTAGAATCTCTAATTTAACAAAGAGCTACAAAAGTTTTAGGGTCTCTATTTAAACTGCAAGTATGGTCTACATGAGCTGAAATGTTAATTCTGAAAGGCTTTGCTTCTGTTTAATCTGAGGGTCACTAAACTAGAATGACTTCATTTGATCTGCCTCTCTTCAGATTACCTCATTTATGGAAACAGAGCTCTTTAGGGACAAATTAGGATAGAAAATATAACCTCTTCCAATAAAAAAGTCTTACAGCTCCACTGTACTATGTGCAATGAATGAGAGGTCTTGTAAAGTAATTTCTAACCATGTAGACATAATGAGTGTGTGTGTGTATGTGTGTGTGTGTGTGTTACAAGGTTGAACTCACCAACGTGTTAAGTGTAGGGAGGACAGTGGTTAGGGTTACGTGTGAAATTACTGGCAAGGAGGTCAAAGATTTGAGATACTTAAGGAAGATCAGCAAAAGGAAATAAGGTTGAAAGAGCAAGCGTAGGAGAGGAACCAGGGTGGTGACAGTGTGCATGGTTCAGCCTCATTTCTTCCATTCCATGGAGCCTCCTCTCTCTTGTTTGGAATGTGGAGCTATTTCCTTAATAGTTTTCAGCATATGTCTACCATGTTTACATGTGTCTCTAGAATTTAGCACCAAAACTTAGGAAAAAAGAAGTACTTTTTCCAACATGTGACTATGAAAATCAATGCACAAGTGATCTGTGGATCATATCAAGGACAGAAATTGTTGAAATGGGCCTGAAACAATTTAGGGGAAGACCTCAAGGAGAGAGAAGGAAAGAAACCCTTCACACTTTGTGTAGGTGCATCATGGGGCAGGTGACTGCAGTGAGGCTTTGGAAGCTCCAGTGTGTCCCAGTATAACAAGTAGACACCTACATGACAAGGTCAGGCTCTGCCTCTTAAGCCTTTACCCACCCAACACAAGACAGAGCCCCGATCTCTCTTCGCAGGATTAAATCTACCCCTAGCTGTGAGGATAATCCTGCTTTCATTAGAAATCCTAGAAGCCTCAGTCCAGGAGTCCAGCAGCCATCCAGCATCATTTGACCTTCTGACCTTCAGTCCTGGTTCTGGGCACAAAGTGTTTCCATTCCTCTCTTTGCTCCCAGAGGCAATAAGGTGGATACATTACTTCCGTATCGCTCAGCGTCAGGCCTTGCACTTATTAACTGCATGGAGAGCCATGGTTTTTGGAAGCAAAATGGACCCTGCTTGGCTCATTTCACAGTACCAAGGGACAACCCAGTAGATTAAGTCATCGACCAGCTTTTTTGAAGTATAATCAACATGTAATAAATTGTATGTATTTAACTACACAAGTTGTTAAGTTCTGACATATGTACACAATTATAGAACTATTATCATAATCGGGATAATCAATCCACCTATTACATGCAGAAGTTATTTAGCTATTACTCCTTAGATAACCCTTCTCTTCTGTTTCATCCTATTTTAGAATTTTACATAAATGAAATGACTGCTGGTAGCCCGACTTCCTTCTCTCAACACAGTTGCTTATTTTGAGCTCCATCTGAGTAGTTGCATTCATCAGCAGTCTTTGCCTCTTGCTGAAGATCAGTATTGCATCATGTTATGTGCCACTATTTGCTGATGAAGTCAACATCCATCGATGAACATTTAAAATATTTCTTACAAAAAGCTCCAGTGAACACTCATAAGCAATCCTTTGTGTGAGCATACATTTTTATTCCTCTTGGCTACATATCTATAAATACTCTGGCTGTATCATATAGCAGACGAATGCTTAACTGGCTGCAAATCTATCAAATTATTTTCAATGGTAGTTATTATTTATTTTGTCACCAGCAGTGTATTAGAGTTTCATTGTCTTCCGGTCTTTGTCGACCACTGTGATGTGGGATTTTGTCACTTTTGCCCATTCCATAGGTAGATAATAATATATCATGCTAGTTTTATCTTGGGCAACCTAATGATTAAAGAAATGGATCATTTTTACATGTGTTTATGTGCCATATACTTATCATCCTTAATGAAGCTTCTATCTAATCTTTTGATTATTTTTATTGGGTTAGTTGTTTTCCTATTACAGAATTTTCAGGGTTCTTTACATACTGGGGACATAAGTCTTTTATTAGATACATAAATAGTAAATATTACCTCTAAATCTGTGGCTTTTCTTTTTTTTCTCTTAAGAGTGCCTTTTGGATAGCAAGAGTTTTTACTTTTTCTATTCATTAAGTTTACTGGTACATCTTAAGTATACAATATGATGACATTCATCATGTGGAATTTGTGCCTTTACATGATATATCTCAGTCCTTATGTTTTTCTGCATTTCCCTGGGGTGGAGGGTTGAAGGGAGTTTTTACTTTTTAATGAAAGTCAATTTCCCATTACTTTTTTTTCTATCATGCATCAGGATTTTATATCATACCTAAGATATTTTTACCTAACCCAAGCTTACCAAGAATTTTCTTCTACTACTTCTGTGGTTTTATTTATATTTTAAGGCAAGTGGCCTGAGTGTAGATTTAAGCATTTTTCTGCTCTTTGTTTCACAAGGCTGTCCAATCATTCCAGCATTATTTGTTAAAATGATAGTCCTTTTACCAATTAATTTTCTCAAAAAAATGCTATTCAGGTATGTGTACATTTAATTCTGGACTTCTTATACTTTCCCATTGTATTCTATTTGTTTGTCCTCCAGCTTTATTATTCCTTTTAAAAATTATTTTGCCTATTAAGATACTCTGATGTCCATATGAATTTGAGAATCAGCTTGTCAATCCTTGCAACAACAACAACAACAAAAAAAAACTACTGGGTTTAGATTTCATTTATTCCAAGCCAAATTTTGAGAGAAGAATAAAATGCACTATATTGCTACAATGGGATATTATTTGGTAATTAAAAAAGAGTGAAACAGTTATACACGCTACAATGTGGATGAGCCCTGCAGAAATGCTGAATGAGAGAAAAGAGTCACAAAATAGCACCGTGATATCAGTTGTCACAGCTTCCAGAAGAGAAAGAAATGAATTTATGTTCTTTATTCTCTTCCTGTATTCTGTTAAAGCAGTAGGAAATCCACCAAGACACTTACACACTTACTAATTCCAGTACATTCTGCAGAAATAGGCAATCATACAGCATTCAAATCAATCTCTCTTTGACCATCTTCCCAATGATAAGAGCATCATGCAGATCTGGCCAATGAATGGTCTTGGGTTCCCTGTCTCTTTAGCTCTCTCTGTCCCATTGTGACTTCACTGAAAATGATTCTTAGATACTGGTTGCCCAGGGAGTCTGTCCGGAACACTGGATATCCCTGAACATTGATTCTATACAAGATATCTTAGGCAAAATGAATTCCAAGTAGCTGGCCCTATGCCTAAGCAATTAGCCAATTCTGTAGTTCTCCAGTCCTGAAGGCTCCATTTTTTGCCCAAGTTGTCTTCTGATGGTTTTGATATCCTACTTTGATAGATAAAGAAACACAGATGGACATGGTTCATGCCACAGGATTTTCTGGTGCATTTTATCTGAAACAGTGGGGGCCACAAACAATAAATTGCCAACAGTATTTAAAAATGGCTAACTTCAAATAAAAATTCAAATTTTGGGTTTATCTTGGGAAGTAGAATATGTAGCAACATTGAATATATATGTTCATTCTCATAAGCAAGCTAAGTGCTTAAAACACTTTAATGTAGGTCACTTACAGGGGCCTTATATGCATATTTGAGTTTCAAATGTTGCCACAATCACAATCCAGCAGGTCTATCTTGCCTTTACAAGATACTTTAGCACACTTACCCATTCATTCATTCATAAATTCATTCTTCCATCTTTCTATGCTTAATGAGTATAGTGAATACCTGAAAAACACTATGATAGTTGCTTTCAGTAGACAAAGAAATTAACTCATGCTCCATTTTCCAGAGTGCTCACAGTTTAGAGAAATAATTGTGATACTATAAAGCTGTTAAAATTCAGTACATATTTCTACATGAAGATAGAATAAGTGTTGGTAATCTTGCTTTCCAGAAGAGTTTGAAATTGGTCAGAGTCTCTGAAGTAGAAAAACTTGCCAGTTAGAGGAAAACCTGTGAACCTGGGTAGAAGGACTAACATAAAAATGTAGTGAGGCAGAAACTGAAAACACAAGTTTGGGAACTTGTACTTAATACATTGGGTTTGAGCCTAAAGGACAGAGAGGAGTTGACGTTAGAGACAGCAGCTCTAAAACAGAAGTGCCTATCAGAAGAAAAAAAATAACTGGCATTAAATAAATCATCCCCAGGAAGCACAAATTAGACAACCATGCTTCAAGCGGGAAGTATATCATTGGCTGCCATGTGAGACCCACACTGTCCTTCTCCATCAATCTTTGTGTTATTGCTTTGATCTAAAATAGACACCAGATGTCCCGTGAGTTTGGAAGGCAGTTGGATCATGGGGGTGCTGTGCTAATCAGTGGATTCCTCCATTGAAGGATTCAGTAGATGAATTCTTCCGTGAGGAGGTGGGGCCTGGTTGGAGGTGGGCCCCTGGGAGACCCATCAGACAGTGTGCATTCTTGCCCTGTCTCTTCCCTTCTTCCTCTGCTTCCAAGCTGCCCTAGGTTGAACAGTTTCTTTCCTCCCATGCCCTTCTACCAGTGTTTCTGCCTTGGAGCCAGACAAGCAAGGGCTGAACCTGTGAGCCCAAATAAACCTCTGCTCCTTTAACTTATGTCCAGTATTTCATTCCAGAGATGGGAAAGTGAGGAAAACACTTAGTTTCTTCTGAAGATTTCTATAGTAATTTGCTAAGTTGATGAAGGTGTTTGCTACACAGTTTAATTCACTTTGTCTTCTCACTTATTTGTTCCTTTGCAGAAACAGTTTCCATGGGACCCCTCATTGTAAGTATGCAGCACAGAGGTTTCTGCAAAGAACAAAAATGATGCCACATCAGTCATTGCATGCCTTGCAAGGGCAAGGTCCTGAGTTTAATCCCCAGTGCCAAAAAGAAAAAGAAAAAAGAAAAATATACTACTCCAGCACGAGTGATTCCAAATATTTGAACTTAACAAGAATCATATTCCAAGTATGGTGCTCCAGTGGTGAGCTTCTTCAATTATATGTGTAAATAAATTTACACATATTTCATCATCTGAGGAGCTGTTCTCTAGCTCTACCTCAGCTCAAAAGTTCTTGGTGATATCCAGGTGAAATCCATTAACCCTCATTAGTCCTATCCTGCTTTCTGCTCAGAGAAGGTGTTTCCCAGTATGCTGAGGACTTAGGTTGCAATGAGAATACGGGGTTTGTTAGAAAGACTAAAATCAAATCCAGCACGGGAGAGTAGCAGACAAAGGAAGACCAAAGAAAAATAAAAGGCAGGGGTAAAGGTAATGCTGCAGCAAACATGACTTTATTATTGTTTACCTTCAAGAAAGCCTATCTTTCTTCCTTAATTGCTTGGTTGACCTCAGGGAGGGGAAGGGGGGGAAGTCTGAGTTAAATGCACAACACATCTTCTGACAGTACTCTTCCCCTGCCTCCAGTTTCCTTTCAGCTGAGTACCCCTGTGGTTTCTGTGCTTCTGAGCAGAGAGAGTCAGAGTCGCTCTAATAGCCCTGGAGAAGTGCTTCAGGAGGTATTTGCAGAGAGCAGGGTGCCAGGCCACAGCCTTGTCTCCCCAACATGCCCCAGATATTGAACCTTCCAGTAACTACAATTACAACCCCGACCACAAAATGTGGATTTACAGATTGTTTTCAGCAACACCCATTCAAATTTACTTATATTTACACTAGAAAAAATTAGGGTAAGTGCTACTGTGACCAGAGACACAGACCAGGATCAATAACCAACCAATTCTTGGCTAATAAAGCACTTCTCTAAGGTCTAGAGTTGCTCTGTTCTGACTTTGAGGTTGGCCTCTAATGTCTTATCCATTGACTTTTCCCGTAAATATGTCTAATCGAGGCCATGTAGATTCTAAAGAGAAATGATACACTCAGTTTGGTAAGAATTGCTAATTAACAGAGTATGTAAAACCTGTAGCTACCGCAGAATTTCTCCTGTGGTGAAAATTATACATGACAAGAGACAAAAAGTAAAATAGCACCCTTTGTTTTAGGCATAAAGTTGTAATTTTAAAATGTCCTCCCCATTTAAAATCCTAATGGCGCCAACATTACCTTTAAGGATAGGACTTTATTTTTTAAAAAGTCTGTAATGCTATTGCCTGAAATTGTAAAACCTCTAACCAGGAAAATAATGTGTGGGATATTTTCATGTTACACAGGAATCCTTTAATCATGCTTAACCTCAGTTTGCACGGTTCTCTTTTTTTTTTTCAGCCACAAAAGATTGCACTTCATATTAGAAAGGTCAAGAGAGATTAATTTGGCTCCTTGTATATTTGAATCATTAATTTTGTTCTGGGAACAGAACAGGATATTTAATCAAATCTAAAAGAAATAGAATAATGAATGGCGAAGGGAAGTAAGGAGAGATATAGAAATACGTGCTGCAAAATGTATATTTCTCGATGGGAATGTCATGCCTCTTTGCCTCTTCATGTGTCTGGAGCAGCCAGCTCTACCTGGAGCAGGCACTCCAGGTACCTGAGCCACCGCTACCTCCCACACACCTTGACATCTCTATTCCTCATGTCAGAGGCAACAAATTCCCCCACCTCAGTCAATTAGTCTGGTACAAAGAAGTAACTGTTGTTAATAAGACAACATAATAAGAGTTTACGTTCACAAACCTACTCCTGTTTTCTCTTGAAAAGGTGCACAGGCCTCAGAGCACAAGGTTAAAAAAGAAAAAAGAAACATAAAGTATCTGCCTCCACTTTACCCATGAAGTTGAAATTTATGGGCCTAAGTGTGACCCTTTCAGGGTAAAGCGCTCCCTTTTATTGGGAGAGAATGAAACAGAACTTCATGACTTCCAGAGAAATGTCCCAGCATCCTCCAGCACCCCAAGTCCTTTATATTTTCTCATGGAGAAAAACATATTATGGGGCTGGGGATTTAGTTCAGTGATTCTACTGCCTGCCTCCCAAGTGCAAGATCCCAAGTTCTATCCCCAATATAAAAAAAAGTACACACACACACACTCACACACACAACAAACAAAAACATATTATAGTTTATTCCATGTGAACCTTGGATTATTATGGCAAAATTTAACTTAAGCTATGTTTCCAGATGGTTTAATAGAAGCATTATCTTGTGGTTGGAATCATCTTGTAGTGGTCAAAGTGCAGACTCCACAGTCTCTGTGCCAATGTCCTCAGTAGACTCATTGGGAATCATTAAAATATTACAATATAAATATAATATAATATTTTAATACAGCCTAATAAAACACACCAGCAAAATGTTTACGGCCAATTACTCACCGGATCCATGGGAGAAAACTTATAGGAAATAAACCGATTTTATTTCAGTATTACAGATGAGCAACTTACAGACTTCCACCCTCAAGATGGTCTCAGTCAAACTGAAGAAACTTCAAATTAAACTAGTTCACCCTGAGAGCTTCTCATATACATTTGGATGGGTACTGAAAGAAGACCACTGACCCCAGGTTCAAGTTTAAGGCACACTGATGCAAGAGCAATTATTCATAAAAAAAGAGAGCCTTTTATTATCAAGTTTCACTGATGAGCCCCCAGATATCTGATTGTGGAAAGTAAGCACTTCTTTACAAGTAAGCACTTCTTTACTATGAAAACCTTACAGATATATAACAGAATAGAAAAAGATATTTGCTATTCATACTACAGGCAGAGACTAGAAATTACACACAATGCGTAAATGATTTTAAAATAATGATATAAAATAAATATATTGGATCAATAAAAGACATAAATAGAAGCTGTTAAGGAGAAGGTAAGAAGGAGCTTCCAGAAAGAAATCCCTATATAACAGCCCCTTGACCTCTTTCAGTGTCTACAGAGTGAGCTGTCCCATAGGCAGATTTGCAGTGGGCAGTCACTGTATGTATGTGTGTGTGTGTGTTCCCAAAAGTGGTGTATGTGATAGATTGGGAGAAAAATCCAAGCACTGGAGGAGAGACCTAGGGCACCATGACCAAGCTGGCCCATATGGTGTAGGTGTGCAGCTCTTCTGCGAACCACCCGGGCAGTTCTCAACACCTTACAGCTTTATCTGATTTTGCCATCAAAGTGACGCTGGGTTCAATAAATGATTTGGGAAATGCTCCATCCCATTTAATTTCTTTGAAGAATTTAAGAAGTGTTGGTGATATAACATTCTTAAAGGTCTTGTAGAAGTCAGCAGTCAATTTACCAGGTCATGGGCTTTTTTTTAAATTGGTAGCTTTTTTTAAAAAAAAATAATTGCTGTCTTAATTTTAGGTGCACAGCAAAGTTGGGATTCCCAGTTTATTGTTTACTCCCACACCTGCACAGCCAACCCCACTGTCAAAATCCCCTACCGGAGGTACAATTGTTAGGATTGGTGAAACTTCATTTATACCTAACAATAGCCCTGTCCAGTTTACATCAGGGATCTCTTTAGTCTCACATATTGCATTGCTTTGGAAAAGTGCTTGATAATGTGTATCAGTGATGTCACACAGAGTACTTGCACTGTGTTTTCCTTATTTATTTTCCACTCTCAACTCAAGCAATCCCTGATATTTTTGCCATCTCCAGAGATTTGCCATTTGTAGATTATCGTATATTTGAAATTGTACAGTATTTAGTCTTTTCAGACTCTTCAGACTGGCTTGTTTCATTTAAGTTTCCTCCATGACATGTCGAGCCTTGAAAGCTTATTTTGTTTTACTGCTATAGAGTAGTTCACTGTCTACACATACTATAGTTGATTTATCCATCTTCCTCCTAAAGGCCATGCATATTGGTTGTTTAGAAGTTTCTGGTAATATTGACAAAGGTGCTATGTGATATGATAAACTACGTCCTCTTATCATGTATTGGAACCTCAGACTGGTTAGTCACAAATAAATCTACTATTTTTTTTTAATCTATCTCTTCCCTCCCTGTTATCCTTGTAACCACTTCTTTGTTTTTTATCTCTGAGTATTTCAATTGCTTTTTAGATTCCACATTCCCACACAGGTGGATATTAGCTGTTTTTGCCATGCATAAAAGAAAAAGAGATAACTGTGTGAGAAAAAGGGCAAATTAATTTTCTTCACAATAGTAGACATTTCACTGCCTATATACGTTCCATACCATCACGTTATGCATATTAAATAGGCACAATGTAGTTTATAAAAAGCCACTATACACACGTGTGTGACAGTATTGTGGTGGCATATGCTTACAAATACCTTGGTTAAAAAGGAAAGTGAAAGAAAGTGATTGCTTGGTCATATGGTAAGAGTATCTTTAGTTTTATAAGAAACAGTCACCATGTCTTCCTTATGTGGATGCATCATTTTGCCCAGTCATCACCACGTACATATGTGTGTGCCAGTAATTGTTGTAATCAGTGTCATTGCTTTAGTTTGCCTTTCCTGGATGACCTGCACTGTGCTAGGTTTCCCGGATGCTTAGATGCCATTGTAGACCTTCTTTGCCAGACTGTCCATTGATGGCCTGGGCCAATTTTACAATGAAGTGTTTATTTACTTACTGGTGAGTTTTAAGAATTCTTCATATACTTTTAACAACAGTTATTTATGGGCAACTGTTACATTATTTATTACACATATATTTTGCAAATATTTTTTTCTGGGATTTGGGTTGGGATTACATCAAATCTATGAAGTAAATTGAGAAAGATTATATTTGGTCAATATTTTCTTGCTATGCTTGAACATAGAATATAGTTCATCTGTTTGATTACTTGATTTCTTTAATCAGAGGCTTATAGTATTTTTTTAATATGAGTCATGCATATTAAGTAGTAAGGTTCATTGTAGATAATCTTTATCAAGTTGAGTTTTTCCATTTTTAATTTCCTGGAAGTTTTTTCTTGAAAGATCTTTGGATATAGTTAAACATTTCCTGCATCTATTGATATAATGTGATTTTCTTTTTCTGGCATGTTGATGTGATGATTTGCACTGATTGATTTTTAAAACAAACTTCTACATCTGCAATAATCTCCATTTGGCGTATGCATAAACTACTTTTATATATTGTTAGATTCAATTTGATATTTTTTAAGATTTCTTAATTTGCATTCATTCAACACATTGCTCTATAATTTTCTTTTATTATAATATCGCTGGTTTTGTTATTAGTATCATTACCTATTCATTTAGAATGCATTATGAAATATTCTTTGTGCTTGGTCCTCTGAAAGATATCATAGAAGTTTGGTACACTTTCTTATGTCTTACATTTAGTAAAGTATGCTCATATTATTAATTCTGTCTCTTTAATATATTTAGGTCTAGTCTCATTGTGTGTTTTCATCTTAATATTCATAGATGGTATTTTTCAAGGAATTGGTTCACTTCATCAAGGTTATCAAACACGTAATACAAATTTCAGAAAGTACAGTTATTCTTTCAACTCTCCTTCAGTGTTCATCGGATCTCTAGTGATGTCCCCTTTTTCACTTTCGAAATTTGCATGGCATGCTCTCCCTTTTTTCTTTTCAACTTGAGTTATACTAATTTTACTATTTTTTTATTAATTTTACTGATTTTTCTAATTTTTTAAGGAACAATTTGTACTTTTTCTAATTTTCTCCATTAACCTGTTCTTTTCCATTTTAAACCTAACTCTTATTACCTGTTTTCTTCTACTTACTTTCAGTGAAATTTACTCTTCATCTGCTGGTTCATTAAGGTGAAAACTTAAATGATAGGTTTATATCTTTATTCTAATATGTGGATTTTGTGCTATAAATTACCTTTCATCTCTATTTTCAACCTGTGCCACAATTTTTCATAATGTGTTTTTGTTTATATTGAGTTTCTACTAGTTTCTCTTCAGATATTTTTCTTTGGCCCATATATTATGTTGAAGAATACTTAATCTCCATTTGTGTTGAGTTTTAAAAAGTATTTTACTGTTACTTATTTCCAGTTTAATCCCATTATAATCTGAGAACAATCATTATATGGATTATATTTCAGATTGGTTAAGTTGTGATTTATGCCCCAGAATGCATTTTGTTTTGGTGACAGTTCAACATGAGCTACATAAAACATGTGTTCTGCTGTTGTTGGATGAAGTAGTCTATAGATGTCGATTATGTACTGTTCATTGATGGTGTTGTGCATTTAATGATGTCCATACTGATTTCCTGCCTTTTAGATCTGCCCATTTCTGATAGGAGGGTGTTAAAGTTTTGAAACTATGATAATGGTTTTACCTATTTTTCCTTGTGGTTTTCTTAATTTTTGTTTTATAGAATTTGATGTTCAGTTATTTTTAGATGCAGACACTTTAAGGATTGCTATCTTTTCTTGTAGAATTGAAAACTACAACACTACATAGTGTGATCTGTTGACACTGACAACATTCCTCTCTTCAAAGTCAGCTGTCCGACTTTCATTTGAATCAAGGAAATGGCTTTGATTGAATTTGCTTCTTTTCTTATTCAAGATGAATTTTTAAAATTTTTGTGCACATACAAAACTGGAGGGAGAACTCTTAAGGTGTCAGTGGCATGAGTAAAAGGAAGATATTGAAAAGAGTAAGAAGACATTAAGGCTGAGAGGAGGCAGGAAGTAAAGAAACATTTTAACTTTTACCTTAATGTGTACTTAGCAATAACCCACAGCAATGAAAAACACTTGTGAAATTTTATGTTGCAATTTAAGGCGTTTTGATTAACCGAGATACTGTTGTGCTGTTCTGCACTATACAACTTAATGAAAATTACTCATTTTATTCATAAACTTACATATTTGCAAATTATAATCTTTTTTTCTACTTAAAAGTTGGCATTTGTTTTGATAAACCCTACTTAGGAAATCAATGTGAACTGGTTAAAAAAAACAAGGACTCAGAAAACATTTGTAATCTCTAACAAAATCTTAGCTTTTTTATTTGTGAAATGAGAATTAATTAAGTTCTCCGATCTATAGAGTGGTCAGTGTCAATCCCCATTACTTACTATATATTGGATACGTCAAAACTCAAAGACCAGAAAAAATGGCAGATGGGGCAACTAGATCATCCCAGCAACGTGATAACTGTTGTGATAGAAATTGATTCAAGGGACTACAGGGGTAAGAAAATGCTTTATAAAAACAAATTACAATCTGAATTGACTATTGATGGTTGAATTGGAAAAGTAAGAAATAAAATGTTTCATTGACATTGATAAAGTGTATAAAAAGCACAGAGGTACACACATATTTTAGGCTCTAAAAATCAGATAGAAAAGTAAGATTTTCATTATGTTAGTCATTTAGATACCACAGTGGCTTGATATTCAACACCTACATATGTATAGTAGGTGAATAGTTACTTTGAGCACAAAAAGAGCAGAGTCTTCCCAAAGCTCAACTGGATTTCAGTAAAAGATACAGCATCTGAAGAATAGTCTCCAGCTAAATGCAGACTGAATTCTTCAATTTTGCAGGTGCTATATGGAAGACAACTGGTCACATAGCAAGGTCATGCACCTCTTCCAGTGATTCGTTTGAAAACACAGTAAGCAGGAAAACAAAACAAAACAAAACAAAACAAACAAAAAAATAATAAAAACACAGTCAGCATCTGTCAGGAATTGCTTGGCTTTCCCTGGAGTGAAGGGTAGAATACATGGTCTCCTGAGACTCTTACCGATTCATGGCCCCAAACTAGGAAGTAAATGGAAATTAATGAAGATAAAAATTTTAGAAACATCCTCTCAAAATCTTTTTTCACTCTACCATTTTTCCCTATGTCTCCTTACTGTATCTCTATAACCTCTAGAAAAAGTAAAAATACCTCTAAACTATACTTATCATCCTCTCAAGAGCCTCTCTGTCTAGTTCCAATTCTTCTGTGGAATTTAAAACTTTGCTCTAACAAATCTAATTTAACATTTTCCTTCCCTTTTATATCTCTACCTCTACAACAATATCTCCAATCCAGATGGATTTTCCTGTCCTTTTCTTAAGCTGCCTTAAGACCATAGTCAATTCCCAGATATATTACTTAAGTTAAACACATTTAATCCCTCTGAGTCACTTTTAATAACACTTTTTGCTGTGTCAAGTAAAATAATTCTTTTGCATATAACCAGTTCTTCTTAGAATATATAAAACTGGATATAGATTGCTACTCATTTTGGGTTGAATTACTTTCTCTTGGCCATGCTTGGATTATCCAAGGTTGAATAATCGACCCTTGATGAGTGTGATAACATCTTGAGTAGTTAGTATTTGTTCACTTGGTACTTTTAAACCCTTAATTATTTACATGCTGAGGGGATTGTCTTGCATAAATATTGCATACAATATTTACCATAGGACCTGAGATTTCCTTATATAATCATTCCTTCTATCAGGAGGTGACATAAAACTTAGACCTTTAAGAGCCACTGTGGTTTTTAAAAGGTCATATTTAGCCAGCTATAATTTATTCTGTGCATCTTTCAGAAACAGGCAGAAGTGATTCAGTTGACAAAATTCAATTATTCTATCCCCTTAAAAGATTTCACAGATCTTCATAAAGAAGTATAATTTTCAAACTGCACAGACCAAGAAAAAGACAAAAATCAATATGATGGATTGTATAGAGAAAAAGTAACAAATTTGTAAAATCTAAACCAGCTCAGAAAATAACCAAGCAGAAGCACATACACTTAGCTCTCAATTGAAAGTCCTTAAGAATTTGAAAAATGTTTGATTTTCTCCTTCATATTTGTAAGCTGATAAATTTAAGAGGTAGAGTGATAATTAATAAATCATTTCAGGATAGTGTACTATTGGAAAAGTACATTTTTCATATGTTTGTTCTAATCTGATTATTTGAAGATAGAAAATAAACACATCTAGGTTAAGTAAAATAACTGTTTTCTTTGTTGGAAAAAGCTTAGAAAGGCAATTAACTTTTTTCCCCAAATATTAATGTAACCTGACCAAATTTTGCTCTAGTTATTTTCCTGTTGTTCTTCATCTTTTTTGTTGTTACTCACATTTGCAGTTAGCAAAGATTTCATGTTGACTTTCAAAAGCAGCCGTCCTGACTTTTGGGCACCAAGAATTGGTTTTGTGGAAGACAATTTTTCCAGACCTGGCAGGCAGATTTGTTTCTTTTTTCATTAGTATGCATTTTCAATACATGATAATTGTATTCCTTAGCCATAGCCTTACCAGCTCAGCACCTTCTCAGATCATCAGCCATTAGACTGTCATAAGAAGCAAGCAGTCTAGATCCGTTGCATTCCAAGTTCACAGTAGGATTCGAGCACCTATGAGAATCTAACACTGCACTGCTCTGACAAGCAAAGGTGCTCAGGCAGTAATGTGAGCAGCTGTAAATCCAGTTGAACCTTCACCTGCTCACTGGCACTCACCAGTAGGTATGCCACCCAATTCCTAACAAACCATGGACCTGGGGTAGTCCATGGTCTGGGAGCTGAAGACTCCCTTCTCCAGAGCATGCAAAGAACATTTTTGAGCTGTAAGAAAGCACCAGACCATTACTGAACCTTTTTAGAGGCTGAAAGAGATTCATATTTTAAGGATTTTCTACTTTTGAAAATAGGATACTATTTATACTTTCTTATGATCCAGTTAAACTTGAGGATCATTTCTATGATTCCACAAAGTCATATGAAATGACTACAATATATAAATTATTTTATATTCTGTGGTTACTCAGACTGCCTTTGAAAATGGAAATGAAATATAAGTGGTATGATAAAATGCACTAAATGTTTAAATATGAAAATATATTATAATAAAAGTCACATCGTCATTAATCCCTCTCAGAATAGCTCCACTTCAAACACTTATCCAATTATCCTCGCCACTTTCTGAAGCAGCTCTAGAGATCTTCCTTTGTGTGTGTCTTTAGTTGTGCTGTTGTGGCTGACTTGATGTCCCGAGTTGATTAAAAATGTTTACTTTTCATACTCTTCGGGGAACTTTGGGAAAGAGCCTGAAGTCACCAGGTACCCAGTCTGATGAATAAGGTAGACAGGGACAAACTCATTTTTAATAAGCTGGCCTTTCCATCGGATGGCAATGGGTTGCACAATTTGTCATATTTTTATGACACCTGGGAAAATCACAGTGCTGAGGGGATTTGCTTATTATCAATGGTAGAATCTGCCTCCTTCCTTGAACTGTAGCCCACATGTGGACAAGACGAACCAAGTGACCTGAGGCAACTTCTGATCATGCTTGCAAATCTGGACTCTGATTTCTTCTTCTCTGCTCTGCCCATTGTCATCTTTTCCAGATTTATGCAGCCAGCTCCTCACAGGCACGTTTTATAAGCACAGACGCATTTGGCACTTAGACAGGTTTTGACACAGAAGAAAAGGTATACTTCACAATTCAGCCTCCGCGGGAACTGTCTTATTAGAATTTTGCCTCATCTGTCTGAATTGCAGTTGAACATTTGAGAATCACGGCTAGCTGCAAGTGATTTGAACCCACTGGCTTCCAAAGCTTTTATAAAAGTGACCCAGTTAAGCAATGGGACACTTTCTTGGGTGTTGAGGACATTGAAATAGATTTTGCTCTTGGAAAATTGGTAATACTTGCAACAATGCAAAGATCTCTTACCACAATAAACAAAGCAATTAATGTGTCTTTAACGTGCACCTAGCCAATCAGAAAGGGTGCGTTTATTCCATGTCACACGAAGACAAATTTTTCTTTAAAAAAAGTTTCACGCTGTGACTACAATTAGTGTAATTGTCAGCTCTTCTCTAAAAACAAATATGTATTAAGAGAAACGCCAGCATTGTGCCCTCCTCTGGTGTGAAAATGAGACAATCAAAATCTATTGTAATTACCTCAGTGATATTATAATTAGCAACGATTAAGTTATTCCATGCTGCTTTTTTCCTCTTGGCTACAATTAAAAAAGTATATATCTTTCTGCTGCATATTACTGGCGATCATTTTACCTCAATACATGTCTGGTAAGTGGATAAATTAGAAGTAATTTTAAAGCACAACTCCGTTAAAACATATATCTTTCTATTTAACTGCCTTAACCCTCAAGATGCATCTCCGTTCCTTGTTACCGGCTGAAAAAAAGACTTTTCTACTTGTTTCTTGGTCAGAAATCAAACATATTTTTCCATAAACCATTCTAGATAATAGCTTTTGTGTTTGTTTTTTAATTACAGATATCAGAATGATATGATTAATCATTCAGTTCTTGCCAGGAATGCCCACCTAGCTCCAAATCCCTGTACTGGCAGTAATCAGTTTTCAAATAAATCGCTGCAAAACCAGCCAGCTGTATCAGCACAGCGAGAAAGGCCTTGACTACATGAGTGAGGGTCTCTGCAGTGGGGTTTGGAGAAGTGAATGAGGCCATCACTGCAAATCTTTTTATATATTCCATCAGTCTTTGTGCGTTTTTTCTCATAGATACTTTCATGTCAACTCTCCCTACATAGTTCTGCTAGAAACATAAGCGAGCAAATGAAGATTTGATTCCAAATTGTGGCTTAATTCAGGTTATGATGTGATGATTGATTAATTGTGTCAACTTGAGTAAGAGAAGCTCAACTGAATGGGCTCAGCAATTCCACAATTTAGGGTGCCTGCAAGATGCACCCCAGGGCAGTCTGCGGCTTGGATGCTATAAAGGGGAAATGATATGTCATGTACAGGTACAAATTCCCTATGGTGAATATTATCATTATGTATATCTAAAATGGACCAATAAATGTTTCACTTGAAAACACTGTGACTCTGTCTTTTGGTTTCAGTTACAGTCCCTGGGAAAGCACCCAAAAGACAGAGTGATTGAGTAAAGAAGCACACAAGCCTTTCCAAAACCTTGCTCTTCTCAGATGACAAGGAACTAACAGAAGGACAGAGAATACAGGGCCAGGAAGAGGCCGTGTACAGGTTAGGCTCATGTGGCTTCCAAGGGACTGCGCACCTCTGTGAAATCATTCTACCACACCAACTTAGACAAAGGCACTATTTTGAAAAGGGTTATTAGAGACACGGGGTGTGTGTGTGTGTGTAAAATGGTGTGTATCTTCAAAAATGAACAAAATAGCAAGTGTATGCAGTTGCTCCAAATGAGGGCTGTTCCCTGAATCCCTTGTACGGGTTGAAACACTGAGCCACTTATTAAACTGCCCCTCATTTTGAGCTGTGTGTCAGCCCTTTAGAAGGGAGCTGTGTCTTTCTGCTTCTCTGCTTTTCCCGTGGTAACCTAGGAATGTTCCGTAGTTGACAGCCACTCAGCCCTCTGACTGGAGTGCTGTGAGTGACATGGTGGGAAATTAATGTGTTAAATCAGTGACCTCAGGGGATATGGACAGCCTCGATTCTGTACGTCAGACTGGAAGGATGTAAGGGTACATCTACAGGGAGTGACCATGTGCAAGGAATAATTTTACTTATTCTAAACACACGGCTCAGGATTTTTTTCAGAAACATTCTGTTGCGGCACTCAACTCACTTTATTTAAAAAAATAAAGAAAAATAAACAGTCCATGCAGCATTATAGTCACAGGGACTCATACGCAGACACACACACACACAGACACACACACACACAGACACACACACACACAGACACACACACACACAGACACACACACACACAGACACACACACACACAGACACACACACACACAGACACACACACACACAGACACACACACACACAGACACAGACACACACACCATGCAAAGACACACACACTGGTAAAAGCACAGGGCTGTTTCAGACTCCCACATTGTGAAATCCTCCCGTATTGCCAAAGACAGGTTGTAAAGCCACCTTCGCTCCTGTCCGTCTTCACCTGACGGTGACTAGGAACAGGAAGGCCCCCCTGCTCGGGGATGCCCATCAGTGACTCTGCTTTTGTGAGTGAGGTGTCAGGATGCCTGAGTGGCTCCCAGTACCTGGTCACCCCTCACAGATCCATTAGTGTGGAGTTTGTTTAATGCTTTTATTTACTGGAGGGCTGACAGCTCTTGTCAGTTCAGTGCTTAGGACTTGGCTGCAAAATCGAGACTCCAGCCTGAGAAAGAAGGCAATGTTCCTTTGCAGTGTTTTTAAAGTAAGGTTAGAGTCAAGGAAAGCTGATGAATCAGCCAACTTAAACCACACATAAGGAGCCCACCTGGTAGAACTGGCTATGGTCCACTTGGAGCCGGACATTACGGTTTGTAGAGTGAAGATATCGGATGTCTGTCTGGAAAACTCCCAGGAAGTGGTCTTCCTCCTGCCACAACAGGATTCCTTTAGCCACTTGCCTTCTTGTCTCTCCTGGAGTTTCTCTCAGTGAACTCTTGTGCCTCACCCTGGATTGGCCCCTCCATCCCCTTTAACTCCTAAAACTTCGCAGCTTCTGTTTTCTTCACATTGTTAGGCGCTGATGATGCTAGCGATCAATTAACTGCTAGATTAAGCAGTAGTTGCTTCATTATTCTAAATACATGACTAAAATCTCTGTCTCATGTCCAACATGCTCTGGTTTTGAGTTTACTTATGACATAGAATAACCAAAGCTCTCTGGGTCTCATTTCTTTGCATGTGATGTAGGAGGTCTAAATTCAACCATTCTTTTTATAAACCTTGAATTTCGAAGTTAAAAAGACCTCTAACCTTTTTCTTAAATGAGGCATGTGAAGGAATGAGCAAATCTGAATGCAGCCTTCTAGAAAGTTTTTAGACTGAGGGTGAGGATAGTAGAACTACTGAATTTAGTTTTCAGAGACTATAAATAGGACAATGCTGGTACAGGGCAGTGTCTATTACAAGTAAACTTCCATCCATCACTCCTGGATTCTAACTCGGAGCTACTATGTGTTGTCAGACATGGCCTGAGGTTCCTCACTAGTTGAGCTAAAGACAATAGTAAGATTCATTCCAATGAGAGGCCTTGGGGTCGAATAAGTTAATATATACATACACGTTTGAACAGCAGTGGAAACTGTTTAATAAATATTAGCTATTAATATTGCTCCAGATTATATTTTCTCACCTGTTTTTTTACCCAGACGACATTGTTTCGTCTCCCTAAATTCGGTCGTTACTCAAACACTTTGCTATCTTTGGGAATCCTGAGTGTCATTCAATCTGTCACCTACCGGTCCCTAGCTTTTGTTAGCTCTAAATGTAATCAGGGTTTGCTAAACAGTTTTTTTTTTTCGCTTTTCCTAAATTCTTAACATGTTTTTCAATGTCCTCACTTCTCTGTATTTATTAAAATATAGATTTTCACTACTGTAATTATTCTTTTCTTTACCTATAAGTTTCCTATGAGCTTAAGACTGCCGGCAGCTTGGGAAAGTCTTCTGTTCACAGCCATCCTCAGTTGAAGAATTCTGCACAGAGATACAAGGTCACTAAAGTTTGGCGGAATTAGTGAAGACAAAGGCATTTTATTTTGTCCATGTTTTTCATATCTTGCTGAACACATTTATTCTGACATATCCCCTGTCAGAATCCATAGATTTTTTTTTTTACCTGTGGTTACCCAGGTACTAATTACTAGTTGCCAGTGACTAGCTACTACTAACATGCCTGGGTCTAGCAAAAAAACCCAAGGAGGAGGTGCATTACCAAGTCGTCCACCCCAGCAGCCTTTCAGCAGATAATATACCTTATAAGTCAGTGTCTCACTTCGGTAGTGAAGCTTTCAATAAATATTTGCTAAATGACACATAACAATGACACTAATTTGTGCTCAAGTCAGAGGAATATGATATAGAAATGAATATATTTACCTCATTGTGTAAATACTTTCAGGTGCACACTTTCTACACGCAACCCTGGCTTTACGACAACAGAGCATTTCTTCCTTACTCCAGCTTAAAGATTTATTCATACATTGTACCGTATCCTGTTTCGGTCTGACTTCCATCACCAGCCCATCAAAAGTACCATTTCCAAATTCATTGTCTGAATTCGTTCACACTACTAGGCCAGGATGTCATAGCAACTTTTAAACCACAGAAATACATTGCTCATAGCTCCAGAAGACAGTCACATTTCTCCACTCTCGCTATGCCCGTCCATCACACTCCAGCATGACTTCTTTAGCTCCCTTCGAAAAACCCTCCAGCAGGGCCTCATCCGTCTCAGAACCCAGTGCGAGAACCTGAAGGGACCCAGAGGCTCAGGCCTCCGCCGGAGTCTTTCCCAGCTGAGTCTTTCTGACTTCGCTCCTTTCTCCCACTGCACACATTTCTCGCAGGATAGGGACTGGGCGCTGAAGTTTCTGTTAACCTAGAAATCCTTTCAAAACCCCAACCCCAGGCCACCCTTCCAGAGCATGCAGAACAGTGGCTGCTTCCCTTCTTATTATGGCGCCGACGCTGCTTCCTCCGGAATGTTTTGCTTGAGACTTCCTTGTCCTCCCTAGATAGTACATCCCTCCTCCCTTGAGCTTCTCACAGCCACAAACACGTTCTTTTCTTTTCTTTTTGATGCTCATTGTACAACAAGATGATTGCTTCTGCTTAACCTACCTTATAGGCACTAAGGTTTATCCATCTTTTATATGTAGCGATATAAAATGTTAAATAAATACTCGCTTCTCTTTTTCTAACTAGTGAAGTGAACACACATTTTTATAGATCATAGCATCGAGTGAATGCAACTTTTTTAAGGAAAGTGATTGTCCTCCACTTTGTAATGGTGGTGTTAGCTATACAGTTTATTACGAGTGTTATCAGCAGAAAAAATTATAGACTCTAACTTTTCAGAATTAAATGCAGGCTCGTTTGCTTAAAGATGCTGTGCTCTTACTTCACCAACTTTAGATAATCTTTTGTTTGTTTAATATATCATCTCTCCATTCTAATCTTGTATCGTTTGGATTTCAGTCATCCTGAAGGACTCATTTTCTCTCCTCTAACATTTGTATCTGGCTCTAGCCTACTCAAACTTTCTGAGATGTCTCCCCCCAACTCCTCTCTCAGGTTTCCTCTTCTGTCATGGGCCATTGCAGGTGTAATTTCCTCCAGGGAGCCTCCTGAGTTGTCCCTGAGCAGCCATCCCCACGCCCTCTGCCATGCTCCCTTCTGCTCTCCTTTCTTCTCTGTTTTAAGAATAAGTCCTTTGTGATCAACCTAAGAAAACTATTCTGTATACACAGCAAGGTCTTGGATGCTTTCACTCCGTAAGAGTAATTATCCCATTAAAGTGAGGGCTCCACAGGCAAGTTTGGAGGCAGCCTGGTGACTTTTTTGTGATCTTGTGTCATAATAAAAATTTAAAGGCCCTGAGACACAGCTCATGGCAGAGCATCCTGTGGTCCAGTCCCCAGTAATGTGCACACACACACACACACACACACACACACACACTTGATTTAAAAAACGTGCTGTCTCTCGCTGACTCTAAGGACTGCTAAGAATTTGTTCTTCACTCTTTTTTTTTTTTTTTTTTTGGAAATTGATAATATGGGAAGAATTAGATCTATATAGTGGTAATGTGACAGGTATAAAACTTAAAACAGAAAATATAACTAAATAACCTTATATGTCTTCAGATATGAGTTACATTCCTTTAAGTGACTTTTTTGGCATTGCTGCCTTTAATGAGCTGTGAGAGGTATGTTTAAAATTTTCCACAAGTTAGGAAGTGAGGTTGAGTGCATGTGCCCATGGTTACCCCAGCAGATGTGGTTTCACCAATTTTAAATCTTATGCTATTTTAATGGTAGAAACAGCTCAATGTTATTGATATACATGCTGATAGAGAAGGGGGACCATGCCAGCTGTTACGAGTTGAATTGTGCTATTTGTATTCATATGTCCTAAACTATAGTACCATTTTGACTTTTTTATATATTTTTCTAGTATCATTTTTAAATGAATTAAAAAATTCATTGTTGGTACTTCTTTGTGGTACATAATAATCATATTCATCTTGGAGCCACGATGCATCCTTTTTATTTCCCCTTCCCTACTCTTCCCTTCCTTATGCCCTTCCCGTCTTCACAAAGTCTACTTCTCTGTTTCCTACAACCTGCCTTTTATTTTGCTCTTTAAATTACTTTATTTTGGATTTCTCATATCGGAGGAACCTCGCCATACTTAAGCCTTTGTGCCTGGTTTATTTCACTTAGCATTGTGGTCTCAAGTCTCATCCTTTTTCTTCGCATGCGTGAATATAACTTTCTCTGGATATAGCTTATTGCAGAGGGAATTAGTCAAGATGACAGGATACTGGAGCAGGGTGAACCCCTTATCCAATATGACTCGTCTCCTTAGAAGAAATTTGGGGCCAGGGATTTAGCTCAGTGCACCCTGTCTGCCTGTCAAACCCAAGGTCCTGAGTTCAATCCCCGGTACCAAAACAAAACAAAAAAACACCCAAACAAACAAAACACAAACTACTGTAGTGTGAAGGAATCAGTATTGCAGAGGAAATGTGTGCAGAGACACACTACAGCTGAACATCACGCAAAGCAGCCAGACGTTGAGGCAATGCCTCTAGGAGTGAAGGAACAATAAACTGCTAGCAAGATACTAGAAGGCAGGAGAGAGAATAAGTTTATTCCATGCAGCCCTCAAGAAGAAACAACTCAATATTTTACCTTCCCAAACCCTGAGAAAATAAAATTTCAGTTGTTTTTGCCTACTTTGTTCTCACTTCATGAGAGCCCCAGCAAAGAAATACTTTAGCAAATTGTACTTGGTGGCAAAAACAGAGAATTATGGGAAACTAACCACTGATATTCAAGTATGCTCATTTACACTCAGGAGCAATTTCTGGGGATTCTGTATAAATATACGCATCCATGTGCCCCTTTCTTTGCAGAGATGAAAAGGGTGATTCTGTCACACAGATGCTTTCAGTGAAATGTTACCCTTGTCAGTCCATCCTGACAATACAAAATAGCATTTTTGTTTGAAGTAAGAAGTGTGAGCTGGGCATGGTGGTGCACGCCTGTAATCCCAGCACCCAGGAGGCTGAGGCAGGGGGATCACTGCAACTTCAACACCAGCCTGGGCTACACAGTGAGTTCCAGAGCAGTTATAACTACATAGTGAGACCCTGTCTCAAAAAACAAAACAAGAAAAAAAAAGTGTTGCTCCTGATTAAAATCCTCCCTTTCACTGTGCTGTGGAAATTTTTCATAGTGCTGACTCTACTGATTTCTTAAAGTAGGTTACTTTGTGAGAAAGGGATTTGGGACTGTGAGTCTCCTTTCTGTTAATAAGATTTAGGATTAATACCCATAGCTACTGGCTCAAAAGTTGTTAGCCAAATCTGCCTACTGCAGAAATCAATGTGAGTCATAAAGAGAAAATAATGCAAACGTAGGACAACTACTGTATCATTTTTATGCTCTGATTTCAGAGTCAACACGTTTAATTTTTATTTTTTCCTGCTTTCACCCTAAAAACACAAAATATTTAATCTTCTCCTCTTGCAAATTGCTTTTATATTTTTAAAGACATTCAACAGAAGAAACATATTCTTTCTATTTTCAACCCTGGAAGCATACACTACATGCTAAAATATTTCACTAGCTGTAAAAAAATCTAAACACATGAATGTCTTAGGAAGACTGGACATATACAGTTATTGACATCTATTCGCCCAGTACCTGACTCTTTCTGTACACCATGTATACCACTCTATTGCAGAGATTTCTTTCTCAAAATGTGGTCCTTGGACCAGCAGCTTCAGTACCAAGGAGGAGATGGAGAGCAACGCAGATTTCTAGCTCCTTAACTGAAAATCAAATGAATCAGACTGTTTTTGACAACCTCAAAGGGATTTCCTTGCACCTTAGAGTTTGAGAAGCACTGCTCTAAGTAGGCATAGCTCCTCCTGGAACTGCATGCACTGAGTGCTTCTTCTGACTTGATTTACACGATAATGAACCTGAAGACTGAGAAAGAAGACAAGAATTTGCTCTCGTAAAATCACCACCAAAGCTTTCCTCTTCCTTTTCTTGCATTTAAAGAGCTCAGGTAGAGTCTTTGTGGTTATTTTAGCTGGCTGGGAAATAAACACAGAAGGAAAATCCAGTGCCTTTTGGAAAATGAAGTTATCTCCCAGGGTCTTAGGAGACCCCTACTCTCCTTCATTGCAAAGTAATTCTCCAAACTACTGGCCTGAACCTCACTGGGCCCTGCCTTTACTGTTTGTGCTTGTCAGTCACACTTCTCTTTCCTCTACAAATGTCCAAAGTATCGGAAACTCAATCAAGGACTGTGAGCTTCCAGGCTCTTGTCTGTCTGATTTCTACAACAAAGGTGATCCTTAGCTTCCAGTTGCCTTCAAAATTCAGTAGAGAAATCTGGACCTCCAGGTCTTTAAATTCTCTCCTCTCTGAAAGAAACACCATTATTATCTTGCCCTTTTAGAGATTTTCTTTACAAACAAGTAGTGCAAATGAAGCACAGGCTGGTTGACCCAAGTCGCACACACTTGCTATGGAAGGAAACTACTGAATGCCTGTAGTCACCAATCTAAACATGGTATTTATTTCACTAGGCTTATGTGTATTCTGTATTGAATAGATGCATCTCTGCTGTTCTGGAGACATAAATCAATATGTGTATTCAACATGTGACAATGCATGATCGACTCACACAGAATACTTTAAAATCCAATCTATTCATGAATGCAGCCAAACTGGTCATATTATTTCTCCAAATGCATATGTAGAGTTTTATTAATCTGAGAAAACAAAACGAGGAAAAGAAATTACGTTTATTTCATCCCTATAAAAAGAGCTTGCCAAGAATGTACTGGGTGTTAGCTTTAATTTAGAAAAAATTTGGGACAGGCAAAGGAGACACTTTTCTTACTAATTACACAAAAACCACACCTTATTGTGATAGAGAATAGATTTGTTCTGTTTCATTTTTGTTACACATGTTGGGAACTCCAATGGAGATGAAAATGTACTACCTTACAGTTCTACCACAGGAAGAATTATCCAATGCCCATATTTTGACTTTCAAATAAATTTTAATTAGTATTTGATCAAATCTCTGATCATTTTCATGATTATAATAATTTTGGCACTACTGCAAAACTCGTGATGAAGGATCTTAAGCTATTATTTCTGTTTGGGAGAATAGAAGAAAGTGAACTAAACTACTCATATTGTGACACTGCTTTATTGATGGTGGTATTCACTGAAAAGTAGGTGTCTATTAACCAGCTAAAACTATTTTGAGAATCTAATTATTTCACTCATAATTTAAAATGTATCTATTCTTAAAAGCCACAGATACATATATTCTTGATTGCATTTTGACTTTATGAACATTCTAAAAAGTATTAAAGCCACAGATACATATATTCTTGATTGCATTTTGACTTTATGAACATTCTAAAAAGTATTATCAGTAGAGCAGAAAATCAGTGATTTAGAAATAAACCTGTTAGTTGTCTGAGAAATCGTTTCATATAGTTTTTGGAGACTAGCAAAAAGAATGAGTATATATATATATATA
>NW_022900919.1:10353181-10450523 GCF_012274545.1 Fukomys damarensis | reverse complement strand
AAAATGTGTGTGTGTATATATATATATATATATATATATATATACACACATATTTGGGGAGGTTGAGACAGGGTCATATTATGTAGTTGAGACTGACCTGGAACTCACTATGTAGCCCAGGCTGGTCTCAAACTCACAGCAATCCTCCTGTCTCAGCCTCCCAAGTGCTGCCACCATGACTGGGCAAAGAATGAGTATATTTTAATGAGAAAAATAAAATAAAAAATTTGATCATATATGTGATCTAGCTTTCAATTTAACCTAGTATCTGTACAGGATAAATGTCTTCTCTGTGCTAATCAATACTACATTAACACTGGAAAATAGAGTAAAAAGTTTATTTTAGTTTCAAATACCTTCATTGATTTTATGTTTGATATTAGTCAAAACCAAGAAAAGTTTGTAGCAGATTTATTTGCTTGTTTTAAATTTTTTTAAAACGGATAATCATTTTTTTTAATCTATGACTTCTACTTTGAGTAACATTTAGGCCTTTCTTTTAAAATCATGATACAAAATTTATTAACCATTGCTATTTTCTAATGATTATGTTATGAAATGTTTTCTTTTTTCACAACAGGAACAAGAATTTAATTTTTTGTTGTTGTTGTTGTTAATATTGACTTGGGCTGGGGATTTAGCTCAGTTCTTCTGCTACCTTCCTCACAAGTGCAAGGACCTGAGTTTGATCCCTGGTACAGTAAAATATATATATATACATATATTTATATATATTGACTTGTATTACATTAAAATAAAAAAAGAAAATGTTTTGGCTGACTGCTCTACTGTTATTTTGAGCTGCACACATTTCTCCATTAGGAAATTTCCACCTACACATTACATGTACTGTGATCCACAGGAAGTCAGGACAGCAGCAGCAGATGGTTATGGATCTATTTAAATCAGTGCTGCTGGAGAGGGAGGGTGTAGACACTTCAGAGGCACCAGGAAGATCTCCTTGAGCGTGGGAAGGTGCATTAAAATGTATTTAAAACAGAAAAAACACCGTTAACATCTAGCAGGTAGATAAGTGAGCCTCCTGCATTATCAGTGTGTCAGGAGGAGTAGATGCATCAGGTGAGGACCGGGTTGCTGGATAAACCGTGATTGAGAGTTCACTTTCAGGTAGGTACTGGGGACAGTGCTGTTGACATGGTCTTGCCTGGTGAGGTTATGTGGACAACATGCCAATCTGTTCATGAAATGAACTGTTTTTCATCAAATCAACATAGCTATGAAGGAAAATCCCCTCCAATTATAGTATTGATTTAGAAAGCAAGGTGAGCGAAGAGGACCCAAAACAAAACCCAAACATAACTTCTTAATAACCGCACTTTGAGATAAGAAGAAGAAAGAATATTCTGAAATGTTATCGCTCTCACACACTGCTATTTACCCAGTGAAATGTGTACATATAAATCTTCCTAGTTCGGCATGGGCAGACACACAAATATACACACATACACACACCAGCACAAAACTTTGGAGACCATATCTCTAACATTTTCAGTGTCATTCCAATTATAAAGTTAAATGCATGTATTTACTGTGTACATAAAAACGCATCGCCTTTTGATTATTTTGAATGATTAACTGATTGGCAAAGCAATAGGAAAACAGTTTGTTGACTTTCAACAGTAAGCTTTGTATAACTAGGGGAAAATGTTGGTAGACTATTGCAAGATTCTTGTGTGATTTTTCTTTCCTTTAACAATTGTTAAAAGCAGATGGTTATACAAAACTGATCTTAGAATCAGATCTTCAATTTCCTGTAGACTTTGAGAGATAAAGGCTATTTCTGCCATGAGAAGATAGTCTTAATAATTTGAGTGAATGTTGAAAGTTGCATATACTATTTAAAAATACAAAATATACCCTGTCTCATGCTTTTTCTTTCTCTTCTATCTGTTCAACTGTATATACAACATGAATGCATTACTGCAGTTATGTAATCTGTAACAGCATTTCTATGCATGAGTTGACACCGAGTCTATTTGTAGGCCATTGAAAAATATTAAAGGCATCAATACACGATACTATATTGGTCTTGTCTCTCTTGTTATATGGCATGTGATTTTTTTTGTTTTTATATAATATTTTAAAAAGTGATTTTATTGATGGCTTTATGAAATAAAATTATGAGAAGCATTTGGCCTGAAAAAGTAGTGTAAATTTTTTCTTATGTAGGAATTGTTCCATTTATTTGCTTTGAGAAGGTTATATAATTAAAGTAAAATATTGTAAAACTAGATTAATTCAGATTAATTAGAAAGAAAAGCCTGTTGCCTCAATAGCTTTGACAAAGATATGCAATTTCTTTTAAATTCAAGGCAATGTCTTTTACTTTCCAACATAGTGACTTATAGTAAGGAAGCAGTGAAAAGAAAGGCTGCCTTCATGATTTCCAGTTGGCACACACAAGTAATTCCATTATTATATGCAAATACATGCTTCTCCAGTGTTTGGACTTTTTGGCTTAAATAAATATTCTTGACTACCACTTTGTGTACTTTGATAATTTGCCTAGCAAATTATTTTATGCACATATTTGTTTCACTCCAATCTTAGCCTTATTATTAAAAATTCCAGACTAGTAAGGTACAAACTATGTAGACTTTGATGAACTCTTCTCTTTGTTCTAATAAACAAAGCTTTAAATCTAACATTTCTGTTTCAAAAATCTGCAAATCTCTTTGATGAATGTAGTAGCCTTTCTTTTCATACCTATTACTCCTTTCATGAAAGAAGTGAGGAAATCAAGCTCTATTTTTCAGCAAAACTGTCTCTTTTTTCACCTTAAAAGATTGGTAGCCATGAAGTCAGGAAGTGTAGATCTTAAGAGGTCTCCAAAGGCGATAGGTGTTGAATAACCTGTTAAACAAGTGAATTGGGAGTCCTTTGTCATCCTTCTGAGAACAGCATTGATTGATGTGAGTGGGGCTATGTATTGGTTTTAGATAAACAAGACAAAGGCAAAGATTGAGAGTAACTATGGAGGCTAAGGTTTAGAAAAGGTGGTTGCAGGAAAAAAATGTCAACAAAATAACAAAGAACCTTGTTATTTCTCTATGGACTTTCCTCATGGTCAGGTTCACATCAAAGAAGCTGTGTGCTGAGCTACTTCCTCTATGGAGAAGGTCTGGTCCAGCATATCAGTGGTGTTTTTTCACCTTCCTTCTTCCTGTGGAAGGAAGAAGGCCCAACCTTGACTATTCCAGGATAATAAAGTAATGGCATACAGAAAAAACACAAACAAATAAGCTGTAAACACTTTAAAAAAGTAAGCATCCCCTCCATGGCGTAAATGGTGTCATGGAGAAGAGGCACTGAAACCACTGACAGATCAGTGCCAGGATCTATTCAGATGCTATTGCTACACACAGAGAGATTATTGATATTATAAAACCTTCATTTTCATTTGCTATAACTTGGTCTATCTCAATATAATTCATACACATCAATGCCCCCATTTAAAGGCCACCATACATGGAAGTGGAATAACTCAAAGATATGATGCCTTGTAAATATAAGCAATTTGTGTTATTTCCAAACAACACTCTTCATTTTTGAATGTCTGTCTCATCTTCGAAGAACATTTCTTACAATAAATGATAGTTTTCTTCTTGGGAAAATCTTGCAGGTGCTGGTTAATAATAATAAAAAAAATCTAATATCTTCCAGGTATTGGAGAAGCTGAGGCAGGAGGATCACAAGTTAGAGACTATGTCTCCAAATTTTTAAAAATGAAAAATAAACAGGGACAAAGACATAACTCAATTATAAATTGACCACCTACTGAATGAGGGCCTGAGGTCGATCAACCCACAATAGTACCTCAAATGTCTCTGGTCCAAAAAGGCTGTATGGCTGCTGGCGTGTTTTCCTTCTAATGCATGCATGGAGAGGAGCCCACCTGAGACCCACATATGCCAGCCACCGTCTTTCCTGCCAGACATCATGTTCACCTCCGCGTGGAATGTCCTAATCGTGAGGTTAACAAGCGCAGATGAGTCCCCATCCCTTCCTCCACTAACACTTAACAGCATCTAGCCCAATGCTGTTGGAACATATACTTATCGCAGTTTCCTTATAAACATTTTCTGTTGAAAAATTCAATTTTGAGACAGAAAGTAAGCAAAATGCATTTTAAGCATTATATAGCAGTCACAAAGTTATTACTGATTGATTCAAACACACTTATGCCCCCAGATTACCACTTGTTTGCAATATACTGCATCAGGCTACTAATAAACTTACACTGACTAAAGTTGGTGAGCAGGAAATTTTATCTTCTAGAGGCTGAGGATGGTGCCTGAAGTCAAAGTCAGAGCTTCCATGCCCATTCCTGAATTCTTTTACATAAATATAAGGAGAGGCAGTCACAGTCCTATCTTATTCCTTCCCGTAGGCATCTCCTCCAAATGTCCACATCCTGACCTAACCTTTTACCCTTCTTCCCTCATTCTCCCAGACTCTCCAAAATCCAAGCACTATCACCCACGTGAGGTGAGCTTAAAACTGACTTGCTGCGATTTAGATTCTCAATCGAAAAACACCAACTGAGGTTTAAAATTAAAGATATTCTATAGATTTAGAATCTATTAATAATGCTGGAACTACAGGTGCCTTTATATTCATTGATTAGTTTTTGTGTTGTAAGATGCATAGTTTTAATTTTCATAGAAATCGATAGAGGATAACATATAGTAGTAGGTATATAGGCTTTGTATCTAGTTTAAATTTATTCTTAATCATGGTGTTTTACACTTAATAGCTGTATGATTTTGAGTAGGAAGATCAACTTTTTAAATTTAATTTTTTGATCTTCAAAATGAGGGTGATATACTTCTCTGGTAGAGATGTAGCAAGGGTTCATTAGAATACAGTGTAATAAAATTAGGCTAGCTCTTGCAACAGTGTTACTACTTGGAGTTATTTAGATAAGGTGTGTAGAAGATTAGGAATAGCTCTTTTACCTACCATTTAACTCACTAAAGTAAAACTTCATATGACCATATAAAATGCAATAAATGTTCATGATAAAATTTTCAAAAACTAAGATTAAGGCATCCCTCCACCTTATAAAGAGCAACAAAATAAAGATTATTTATAAAGAGCACCAAAACTATTTTTCTAATTAAGTTTATTGGTACATTTTAGGTATATAGTACAGTTACATTCATCACTGGGATCTTGTACCTTTACAAGACAGTTCTTAGTTCAATTTTTCACCTTACCCCTGCCCTCCCTTAACCGCTCCTCCCTTCCCTATTTACAAATACTTTATTTCCATTTTATCATTTTCTCATATTTTTTTTCTTTTCCCTCATTTCCTTTCCCCTACCCTTCCCACTGCCCTTACACCTTTAGCCCCTTTCTTCCTATTTCACATTGTCAATTATACCACTAGGATCTTATGTACCATTATAGTTTTTCACACCAGAGAAACTATTCAGTATTTACACTTGTGTGACTTATTTATTTCACTTAGGAGTATATCCTCAATATGTATCTATTTTTCTGTGAATGACTCTAGTTTCTCATTCTTTATGGCTGAGTAGTATTCCATTTTACAGATAAACTACATCTTCTTTATCCAGTCTCCAACTGATGGCCAAATGGGCTGTTTCCAAGTTCTAGCTATTACAAACTGAAGAGCACCAAAACTTTACAGGTAATATTATACATATATTGGTCAGCTTTTCTTTGCTGGGGCAAAAATCCCTGACACTTGCAACTTAAAAGAAGAAGGGTTTATATTGGTTCATAGTGTTAGAAATTGCAGTCTATGGTTGGCTGACTCCAAAGTAGAAACATCACGGTGGATGGGGTTGGGGTAGGAAAGCTGTCTATCTTGAGGTGGCTGGAAGAAAACATCAAGGAAAAGTGCTGAGAGGAAGGGGCCAATGGCCAAACATAGTCTCTAGTGTCATGTTTCCATGACGCATGTACTCCAAGCAGGCTACACCTTCTAATGGCTCATTCCACTATGAACTCACCTGTTAATAATTTTAATGACCTCCCAATCCAGTCACCTTTCCAGGAGTTCCTTAATGAGAGCAAGATGACAATCAAATTAGATGGTAAATGACTGTGTGCCCCCCATCAGAAGGTACCAATATCTATTCTCATCACTTTTACTAAACATATTGCTGTAAACTATAACTAGTTCAAGAACTAATGAGTTGCACACAGCTCAAAAACAAAGAAAAAATTGCCTGTGCTCTGATAATCCGCACTGGATACCCAAAGAAATACACATAAATAGATAATCCTGAAACTAATAAGAATATTCAGTTAGGAGGGACAGTACAAGAAAAATACAATGAGCAATTGTGTTTCTATGCATCAATAATAAACACATCAACATCAAAATGAAAACATACAGTACTATTTAAAAATACAAAATTCACAGTTACAAAAAACGTGAAATATTGGCATAAATTTTGGGAACTTAATTTGTTCCATGATTCTGGGGAAAATAACCCCTGTCATACCACCCATTGTGGAGTTTGCTGAAGGATGCAAAATTTTGCTGAAGCATTCATGAAGTATTGATATATATATGTGTGTGCTTGTGTGTGTGTGTGTGTGTGATATTTATATGATGGAAATTAACATTGATTCAAAAAAGATAAAAATGAAGACCCATATTATCATTATTCATATACAAATTGAATACAGAACAGATATCAATTACCTTAAATTGATACACAGGATTTCACGAAATTTCCCCTAAATCCCAACCAGATGCTATAGAGGTATAGATGGGACTGTTTAACAATTTTATGGTTAGGAAAAGTGCCAAAACCAAGTAAAATTACTTTTAAAGGTAAACACAGGAGAAATCAGTCTTGTTATCAGGAAATATCAAGCCATTAAATCAAAAGTTTGATAAAAAAAATCATGCAATAGAAAACCCAGAAATAAATTCACAGAAAGAAGCACAAGTAACTTGAGCAAATGTTCAAAGGTAATTAATGAAGAAAAATAATAATTCCAAATATGGTGCTAAAGTAGTTGGATATCTGTAAGGCCAACAAATGAGCCACAACCCAAAACTGACACTTTATACCCAAATTAACCAAAATGAACTGCAAATTTAAATGTAAAATGTAAAACTCTGAAAATACCAGAAAGAAAAATAAGAGAACTAATTAGATTCTAGAGCCAGGTTAATTAGAAGGTCTTACATATCAAGAACATGATCTATGAAAGGAACAATTCACAAAGGAATATCTCCAAAACTAAGAACATTTCCTCCGTGATGAACCTTATTATGAAGATAATGAAACAATCTCTAAACAGAAGAAATTTTGCAAAGTATACTGTAGATAAATAAGTAGTATGTAGGCTATATAAAGAGCTGTCGAGACTCAACAGTAAAAAAAATCAAAATAAAATGCAAGACAACAGATAAAGCATGATCTAAAAGAAAATGGAAAAAGCAGCTATGCTTTTTTTGGTCAATTAAACTGATAAACTTTATTGGAGTTAAAATTATGACTAAGTTCATCCTAAAACATTTCGCATTACAAAATTAGTTCGCTCAAGGAGTACATAATATATTTGAATACTAGAAATTATGATCAATTTTCAAAAGCAGTCTCACATTCACAAAAGTATGTATAATTGGAACTAACATTTATATTCCTAAAATCAAACATGCATCACCGGTAAACATTCTTGTATGATGATTTTATTTATTACATTATTTAACAACACTCCTCATCAGTACAAGAATTTTATCATACACTTGTGACATTCTCCGTGGATTTATGATCTTTGTCTTTATTCTTTATATTATCTGTCTTGAGAACAGTGTGGATTTCATTCATTACTTTAGATAAGTTTCTGACTGTCCTACGTGGTTTGTTTTCACACTGCAAATTCATGTTTTCTGAAACCTTTAAATTTTCTGTAAGGTCCTTTTCAACTTCTCTGAGTTCACCAGAAACACATTTTTTGGAAATTTCCAAATTTAGTATGTTTAATATTTTGTCGTGTTCATCTATTTTTTTCTTCAGCACATACATAGGCATGGCTTGCAATGAAAATGTCCACCAAAATTTCATGTGTTTAGAGGTGGGACTGTCAGAGATTGATTTGCTCACTGTGACTGAATCATGACGATGTGGTTCTAATTTAATCAGCTGACCAATCCTTGGGTGAGATTATTCTTTAATGGCATTATTGGAATGTGATGGAGACTTAGGAGGTGGAGCTTAAGTGAGGAAGTTGATCAGGGACTTGTGACCCGGGGGACTATGTCTGGTCACTGAGCCTTTCTCTCTCACTCTCATCTTTCAGCAGCCGGGAAGTGTGCTGCTTGCCTGTGCTACAACGTCAGCCTCAGTCCACAGCAATAGAATAGGTAAATTATGGACTGAAACCTCTGTAACCCTGAACAAAAAATAAACATTTCCCTTTCTTAAGTTGCTTATGTTGGTCATATCATTACAATAGTGAAAGGCTAACACAGGCATCAGGAGGCATTTAGCTAGGTATATGCATGCGGAATGTAAACTTGTGAAAGGACATTTAGCAACATTAATCATTAAAGAATTAGAGATTGGAGCCACAACGAGATAGCTCTATGAATTTGTCACAATGCTTAAGATAAAAAGATTGGGACAACATCAAAAACTAGCAAGAATATAGTCCAAATACATTATTCAGATATAATTAGTGAGAAAGTAAAATTGTAGAACTACTCTGGTAAATTGCTTGGGAATGTCGTATTAAACTAAAAATGTAACCACCATACAACTCCAGTAATTTCACTCCAGGATGTTTAAACCAGAGAGCAACTTAACTCGTAATAACCACAAACTAGACTTAGCCTAGATTTGCTTAGTGAGTGTATGATTATTTTAAAAAGTGTGGTACTATTTTAACAGAGAATAGAGATAGAAAAAAAAGAGAAGTTGATAACTGCGATTATCAGAGTGAATATTCAGAAAGTTATGACGAGTTAAAAAAGGTCAATCCCAGAAATCTATATACTACATGATTCCAGTTATATAACATCCTTGAAATGAATAAAAATGTTATACAACCTGAGAACAAAGTGCAGTTCATCAGGTTAATAAAACAATTAGAACAGAAGAGCAGGTGACATGCCTTTAAAAGGAAATGGCAGGCAAGAATTTGGATGGTGGTAGAAAGTTTTGTGTCTTTTCTATATATATTTCAATGTCCTAGCTGCTACAAAAAAAATTTGCAAGATGTTACTACTGGGGGTACTGGTTAAAAAGTACATAGGCTCTCTCCTACCCTTTTTAAGGAAATATGTGAGTCTATGATTTTCTGAAAACAGAATGTTTAATTAAAAATGTATATAACATTAAAAACTCATTTAGTCCTTGAAGAAGCAGAATGCATTGAGGAATGTAGTCAAATAATCACTAGGTGTGCTATTTACTTCTGACTCAGTATTTTAAGCACCCCATTACTGTAAAGGCATTAGACACAGATAATTAATGAAATCAATCATAATTAGTTCCTTCAGTGATCATATGCTCATACTATGTATGTATTTCCTGGGGTTTTAGTCTAATTTGACATTAGTGCAGATAGAAAATAGAATGATTTTCAATTTACAGAATAATGTACACCAATCTTATATAATCAGACGTTTTGTCACTGAGACATACTTGGGACTTTAGGAAGCTTAGTTCATGTTGGGTTTCTTAATGAATTGCATGGACTTACAAAAACAGTGAGATTTTACTATTAAAATTCTAATCTGTGTCTGTGTCATACATTGCGTGATAGTTGACAGAAGATAAATAATACTGGTTTGTTTATTTTTAATTTGAGATAAATATTAAATACAGCTGAGGTGTCGAGTTGCCTAAGTTTAACACATAGTATTCTCTTACAAGTCACAGCCTGTCACACAATTAAATCATCCTGGAAATTTCCTCACTCCTTCTCCCTTGAAAACAACTTACATTTTTAAAATCAATATTTATTTTATGTAGTGTTTGTTTAAATATTTAAAAGTTAATTTTTAATTATCTTAGTTTTGTACATTTTGTATTGTACAATTCTATATACTTTGTGAATATGAGTTTTGGTTAGATATAAATGGCTCTGCCTATATAGAAATGAAACATGGCATGCGTTATTTTATAATGACATTCATCACTGGAAATTTGCACATAGTTCATCTTCATTCTTATTTTATTTTTTTAATTGTGTACCTAAAGTGTACCAATAAAATTAATTTTAAAAAACAAATAAAATCAGTACCTTGGAATGGCCAATGCCACTGTCAGTTATATTGGCATTGGTCGTCCTGGCCGCCTGCTTTCTGTAACAACAAAAACAAAAACAAAAACAAAAAACAGTGCTATTTTGTGTTTGATATTTTTTGCTCAACATTTAACTTTCTTAAGATACATCCATGATAAATCATATACAAATAACTCTTTCATTTGTGTTTATTGCTATGTAACATGCTTAGAATAGATACACTATGGTTTGTTTATTCAATCAAATATTGAAAGATATATACCATGACTTGCTTCAAATTTTGGCTTCTACAAATAGACTATGAAGAACGTCTGTATACAAAAATTTTATGAACATTGTCTTATATATAGTCTTATATTGGTGAACATGAAGAAATGAAATGATTAGATTATACACCTGTTTATCTTTTCCAGAAATATGAAACTGTTTTTAAAATTACTCTTTATTGTCAACTTGACTGACCTTAGAGAGATTGGAAAAGCATACATCTCTGTGTAACTTGGTAGGTCAAGAAAGTATGACCTTAGGAGACATACCTATCCAGTCCTGCTTCCTTCTTCTCTGGTGCTTTTCTTCTGCTCTCCGCTTCCCAGTTGCCAAGAGTTGCCCTGCATCCATACCATGACTTTGCTGTTTTGGAGCCAGCATACCATGAACTGAAGTCTCAGAAACCATAAATCAAAATACATTCTTCTGTCTTTCAGTTATAAGTAACAGGAATTTTATCCAGGTGTTAGAAAAACTAGCACACTCTGAAAAGCTAAACATTTGTTTGTTTCAGATAAGAGGATCGATGCATTCCTTGCCATTCAATCTTTGGTAGACATTAAAGCTGTCTGACCCATTGTGTTATCTACATGTCTTTAATGAAACAATGACATTAAAACTGAAAATAGACAGAAAATTTTAGCTTTCAAACAAGGAAATCTTACTTTTTTATGACTGTCTTTGTTGTGCCAGAACTGTCTTTTGATATGAATTTTATTCTCACCTTCTGTATTTTAATAAAAAAATTTGGTTAATATTTTTATTGAAGTTTTATTGACTCTGTAGATAAATGTAGTGATAAGTATAACATTACATAGATAGAATCTCTGATAAAAAATAGGCTCAAGTCACAATTTACTCAGGCCAATTTTAATTTTTGTCATGAAAGTTTGTATTTTTTTAAACAGAGATTTTACACCTATTTTTATTGTGTTTCCTTCAGGTATTTTATGTGTTTTGATACTACTGGAAATTTTGTTGCTTTTGTTGTCATTTGATGCTTTCTGGATTTTATAAACAGATATTTAAATAAGATATTCTATTCTATCTACAACTTTGCTAAAAATCACTTATTATTTTCAGTTGCTTTTGTGTGTATCATTTAGGCTTTTGTTTGCTTTGGTCACTTGCTGACAGAGATAATTGCATTGGATCATCCTTTAGCACAATGACAGGAAAAAAATGAATTGAATGAAATGAAGAAAAATTGTTTGAATCACAGATAATAGATTATACAATTGTGTACACAGAAAATCCTAAAGAATCTATAAAATTACTTCTAGATTTAACAAATTAGTTCAGCACAGTAACTAACAAGATCAATACACTGAAAGCTGGAGTACATAAATGAACAATAGCTGGATGATACAGGGGAACAAGGTTCTGGCAAATACCTTTGCAGCAATTGGTCCAGAAGAGTCAGGAATTATTCAATAACTGCAAGAGCTTTCATTTTCTGTTCCCATTTACACCTCACAATCAACTACAAGAAGCCAAATATATTTCCAAAATCAAACATAAGACCATCTTAGTTCACAGCTAACTTCCCCATCACAGCAACCTGGAACAAACACATATTGTAAGTCTTTCACTGTTTTTCCTCTAAAGCTTTCCCATTCCTCCTTGCCTGAATCTCTGCCAAGTACAAGTGATGGTGGCTAACTCCTTGGCTATGGTTAGCCCTAAATAGTTTCTGCTCATTCTCATAGGAGGCTTTCATGTATTGTTCAATTACAAATTATATTCTTATACATTTGGAACAGACACTATGAATATGAAAGTGATAAAATAATTGTATTCACCCCAACACTAAAAAAAGAATAAAATCCTAAAGCACAAATTAAAAAAAATAACACAATATTTGTACATGGAAAGCTACAAAATATAAGGAAAGTATCCAAATAAATATATTTCTCTGTAAAATTGAGGAATAAATATTTTTATGATGGAGGATTTATTTTTAAAATAAATAAAACAGGAAAGGTGGGTATGTTACAGAAGGATTTGGCAAGTGAGACACAAAGAGGCAGTAGAGTGGAGTAAAATAACAAAAGTTTACTTTATCAGTGGGGGTTGATCACACCTAGTGGCAGTGCTCTGATCGACCCAGTACTGGTCTACAGCTCCGTTTTTTTTTGTTTTGTTTTGTTTTGTTTTTTAAATAGGGTTTTATAGCCTTGACCTCATTTGGGTGGTTACATTTTATTTTTGCAGTTTACATTGCTGATATTTAAAACATTGTGGCAAGGCAGTTGAATTTTAACCTGGATATAGCACTTTTTTGGTAGGGGAACTTATCTTTAAAATTTATTTAGTTATATATTTTAGCTCAGGAGAAGGGGACATATCTGGTCAGCAAAGTTAACATGTTTTTATTTACAAAACTTTTTAGGGAGACTAGATGCCTCCAGTGCCTGTTCATTCTGAGCTAAACAAAGCAAGCAGCAGAAGTTATTTTACATTGTGACATTTCATAGAGTTTTTTACTATTAAAGTGTTGTCTATCAGATAGACTTTTAACCAAATGAAACAAATATTTGCCTGCTAAAACATATTTCAGCTGAAAAAACGAATTTTTACAGTCTTTGGAAACTGTCCACAGAGTATGGAGAAATATCTATTTAACAGAAGCTTTAAAGCTCTCAACAGAAGAATTAGAGTCATAATCTGAACCACTCTCCTCTCTCCTGTCCTAGTAAATTCAGTCAAAAAGATGAGGTTCCTTCACTATGTATCACTTGAGAGCTATAACTTTATCCCAGAGGGATGATCCATAAGAATCTCTTCTCACTCTGACTTTGTACTGAGAAACCCAGGTTTGGGGTAGGCACAAGAGAGAGGTCAGTCTCTTATCCTTTACCCAACTGTGTTAAGCCACCTCTGTGTGACAAAATATTTGAGATTAATAGATTAAAAAGAGAAAAAGTCTTATTATGGCTCATGGCTTCAGAGGTTTCAGTTCATGGTCTTTGGACCCCATCACACTGGGCTGTGGCAAAGAAGAACATCAGGGCAGGAGCATGTGGCAAAGCAAAGTTACTCACTCTGTGGTCTCTAGAAGGCAAAGAGAAAGATGGAAAACTAGAAGAAGAGCTCAGGATCCCTGACAAGAACATATGCTCAGTAACCTGGCCTCTTTCCAATGTGTCACCTCCAAAAGGTTCCACCCTTTCACAAAGAGTGACAGCGTGATGAACAGCACTTTAAAACATAAACCTCTGGCAGGTGCTTCAGATTCAAAGTAAAGCAACAGATCTCACTGCTACGGTGTAAGCTCTACTTCACTCAGGGTAAGTTGACAGCATGAATTCCAAACACTACAGATCCAGCTCAGCTGGAAGATAGAGGTTTCCTATTGTGAAAAGTAGGTCAATAAGATCAGAGGCTATTGTCTTCATTCAGAGCTCAACTCATGGACAGGATTTTTAACTGTGCAAATTGGGAGTAACGGACCACTGTACCAACCCCTAGCTCCAAGAGAATGATGTAGAGGCATGATTAAAATTCCTTATTTAACAAAGAGTACCAATAAAGAGATGAAAGTTATAAGAAAGAACAAGAGAGAAAATTTTGCTTGAAAAGAAAAATAATCCTAAAAAAATCACTGTAGGAGCTCAGTGGTAAATATGAGGTGGTGGGGGAATGAGCAAAATTGATGGACTATTGATGAAAAGTTGCAATCTAAAAGCCAGTGTGAAAATGAATAAATATAAATAGAATCACACATGTAAAATATTATTAAATGCATATAATACATGAGAGTTCCAGAAAAGAAAATAAACAAAAGCATATTGATGTATAGATATAATCTTCTGAATGCATACATATATCCTTTTGAAATACATATGTATTCTAAGAAGTAATGGCTTTAAATGTTGCAAATCTAATGAAAAAATCCTCATGTTCATGAAGTTCAACAAACTCCAAACAGGGTAAATATAATGAGATACAGGTTACAGTTTCCAGACTTGCAAACTGGATGGGAGTGCTATCCCTTCTACTATTGTGGAGTGTCTTTTTTGATATGAATACCTTTCTCTTTTTTATACTCTTCCAAATTGTGACTATGTTTCCATGTTTCACCATTATTTTTGAAACATACTCTGCTGGCTACAATTATTTATTGACAAGTTCTTTTTGTTTATTGGGATTTGAATATTTCTAGGTACTATTTTGTGACTTTTTAATTTTTATGAGAAATAATTTGTTAACTGTATTTGGTTGCTTTGTATATGATGAGTCATTTCTCTAGCTGCTATTGTTTTTGTCATTTTTCTTTTAATATTCTGCCTATGTTGTGGCTGATTCTCATGTATTATATGCATAGCTAATTGGGTGTCTGTATGCCTCACTTATTTGTCAGATTATTTTTATATGCCTGGGACGTTTTCTGCCATAACCTCTGTGAACAAGTTTTTTATGTCATTTGCTCTGACTCCTGCTTTTTCATTGATTCCAGTCAGTTTTATGTTGCTCTTTGCATCATCTAGCAGCTGTTGTTGGATTGACTTTTCATAGTCTTTTGGTATTTTTAAAAGATCTTTTTTTCATAATCACTAATTATAATTCTGTCTTCTAGGTCTGATAATCCACCCTCACTTGTGTTCATTCAGCTTTGTAAATTTTCAGTAGAATTTTATTTTATTATTTTATTTTTGCTGGGGATTGAACTCAGGACCTTGCTCTTGTAAGGCAGGAGGTGTAACCACTGAGCTAAACCCCCGACTTCAGTGAAATTTTTATTCTCCTGTATGTTTGAGTCTGCTTCATGTATTCCCTTTCTTTCTTATGTTGGACACTCACAGTTTCTACCTTTTTCCTAAGCTCCTTTATTTTTTTTTTTAATGTGTCCATGCTAGATTCACTGAGCAAGCCCTTCATTATGTTTGTCATCTCTATTTTTACCTGACATATTGTTTATGATTTGATTTCCTCTACAGCCTCTTTAATCTGTTTATTTACTTCTGCTGTTATCATTTCAGAAATTTCAAATGCTTGGCTTCTTATTTCCTCTATCTCATTGTTCCCTGGATTTGTCCTCGGTGGACTGGAGGTCTGGGGTTGCGTTTTGCTTCTGTGTCTTGTCATTTTCTAATTTTTATTTTAATTTGTTTTCTGTGTTGATGCTTGTAAGTTTCATGTTGTAGATAGCTTTTTCACTAGTATTGAGGTTTCTTTAGGAAATGTCTGTTCCTCAAAGATGCCTTCTAAATGTAGCTGGCTCTTGGTTTTTGTACTTGTCCCAAGATCCTATCTTCCAATTTATTAGGAATGGGAAGTTGCTATATATTTGACTCAGCATCTAGTCCTTTGGTACTAAACTATGGTGATGATTATGACCCCAATTAGTGTTGTCATACAAGGGAGAACCAACTGATTACAACAGGAATAACATCCTGGCTAAAGAAGTACAATTAGCAATGACAATAACATCAAGAACAGTCTAAAAACTGTGGTAATTATTAATTTGATACCTTTAACTAGACCAGCAGGAGCTGTAGTTTTATGACAAAATCCATCATAAATGAGGAACTTACATGCAATGGTAGAGTGATTTTACCCTGTGAAGAGGAAATTTAAGAAGTTTATAGGACAAAACAGAAAGGTATCTAAAGAGAAATATAGTAGAAGAACAGCCAAAGACAGGATGATCACCCAAGCTTTGGGAAATAAGATGGCTGTGGTGTTCTCAGAGAGAGACAGGTTAAGGGTGCTCCCAGACTTGTGTACAGTTGGCCCCTCCAGGGCTTTACTGAGTATCCTCTGTTTCAGGATGCTGGCTCCTCTCACACCCCTGGCCATGGGGCAGAAGGAATGCTCACTTTACTTCCCACTAGCCCATATGTCTCACATGTCTGCTTGACTCACATGTCTGCTGGCCACAACCCTGTTTCATGCCCTCTGATCACTGAGCAGGAGGGGTCATGCTGGTCAGCTGAATACCTTTACCACTGCCACTGTGGTCCTAAGCCTTATTGTCACTAGAGGTCTTAGCTGCTACTGCACACAGCAAAGAAAGAACTGGTGGCCCATTGAGGAGGAAGCAGCTTTCTGGTCACCTGTCACTGTATGTGCCAGCAACATTTGCTGCCAGGCTACAATATATTCTGCTTTGCAGCAAGGCAAAAGTGGCATGGGCTCTTATATCCCAGATCTATCCTGTGTGGTTTGAATTTGCCACACTGCTGCAGTTCATCAGCTTTTGGGAACTTCCTAGAATATCAGATCCTGTTCTATGCACTGGAAGCAGCACCACTGGCAGCCCTATGGGCTGCGTCCCCATTTTATAAGCTCCTGTTCTTATGCTTTGTTTGACCCACAAGTCCCTTATTTCAAACTGATTTTGGCATCAAGGCATATGGCCCTTTTTTTTTTTCTGATTACCTGTGTCTTTAGTTGATTTTCTCTGAATAGCTCCAACGTGGCTCTCTCTCTACTCAGCCATGTTGAATTGCCATCTGATTTTTTAAACAAGGATCCCAAAACACATGTTGAAGAAAAGACAGCCTCTTTAACAAAGTTAATGAAAAACTGCATAGCCACATGCAGAAGACTGAAATTACATTCTTATCTCTCACCTTCTATTAACATCAAAACAACACATATCAAAGACCTAGATATAAAAGTAGAAATTTTTAAACTGCTGAAAGATAACATAAGGAAATATCTGAAGATATAGGCAGAAGTAAAGTCCTGAATAGGACTTTTAAGGCATAGTAAACAATACCAAGAACCAACTAATGGGAATATGTCCAATTAAAAATCTTCTGAAAGCATAGGAACCAGAGTACAGTGACATCCTACAGAATGGAAAATTTCTTACAGAATGTTAAAGAATCCTTCAGTTAGATGATTAAAATCCAGAATATATAAAGGATTAAAAAAGCTAATCCATGAAGAACAATAAAAAATGAGCAAATGAATTAAATAGAAAATTCTCAAAAAAATGTACTAATGACTAGTAAATATATAAAAATGTTCAACATCTTCAGCATTACAAAAATGAAAATCAGATCTTCAAAGCAGTTTATATGCCCATCAACAGATAAATTGATAAGGAGAACACACACACACACACACACACACACACACACACATATGCATATATTACACTTTGAGTCTATAATGCTGATAAAAATAAACCAGACACAGCAGGCTAAATATTGCATGGTTTCTCTTACATGGAGAAACCATAAACGATTGAAAGAGCAAAATAAGCGAAGGATGATTGGAAGCAGAGAAATTAATATTGGGATATGGAAGATGGCAGTGAGGGGAGGGGCAAGAGACGTGAAACACATGAAGACGTGATGTGTATATGTGCCAATATACGACACTGAATATATTAATGACATATTGCAAAAAGTATCTTAAATTACTCAAAGAAAACTGTACAACATGAATAGACCTATAAAAACAAAAGCGATGAAATGGATCATTTACATTTTCTTTCCACAAGTGCTCCAGCACAGATAGATTCACTGAGGTATTCTTAGGAATAGTTTGGAATTAATAATAATTGCTCAGAAACTCTTCTAAACGATGGATGAAGAGGGATACTTCTGAAATCATTCTATAGGAATGCTGTTACTCTTATACTACAAACACCGGAAGGCATTACACACAAAAAAGAAAATCATGGGCCAATATTTCTTACAAATATGAACACAAAATCTTTAGTTAAATGTTAGTGAACAAAATATAAAAACACTTAAAAACATTAAAACTTGAGTAGGTAGAATTTATTGAAATAACGTGAGATTGGCATAGTACCCAAAATTAATCAGTGTAGCATTATATTTTACAAGAGAAAAAAAACCCATGGTTATATTAATGTCGAAAGAAAGCACATATGGCAAATAGTGATACTCTTCCATGATATAAATTAGGAGATGATTTAAGGAACAAATCTTCAAAAAGCCCACAGCCAGCTTTATACTTAATGACAAAAACCCAAAACCTTTAGGCCAGGTAGCTTGGAGGAGAAAAAGTGTCCACTTCAGCCATTCCTACTCAATATTATCATGGATAGCCTAGATCAGAAAAGAGAGCGGAGAAAGAGACTTAAGGAAACTCACTATGAAAGGAGAAAGTAAATTGTTTCCATTTTCAGAGTATTTGATCTGCCTGTAAAAAACAATACAAAGGAAAAAAAACAATACTAAGGGACTGACAAAAACATAAATAGAATTAATACTGTAAATGAGCTCAATATGGTTATGTTAGAAAATATTTTTTAAATTCAATTTTATTTCTGTACATTAATGATGAATAATACAAAATTGGAAGGAACAAACTCCATTTAAAATAGTGTTCAAATAGAAATAAATGTATCAGAATCTGTGCAAAAGAGTGTGAAATCCAAACTAAAGCATTGTTCCAGTAATGCAAATACTTACATAAGGAGAAAGCATTGCACGTTCAGGGATCAGAAATCTTAGTGCCATGAAGATGCCAATGCTAAGCATCATCAAAAAATTCAATGCAACATATCAAAATTAAAGCCACGTTTTTTCCAGAAATTGACAAGCTTTATATTAAAATTCAATGGAATTTTAAAATATTCAATATAACCAAAACAAATTGAAAAATAAAAACAGGTTGGAAGGTTCATGTTTTCTGTTAAAACTTATTGCAAGGCTGGAGTAATCCCTAGAAGACAGTTCGAGCAAATAAAGACAGATATAACCAGTAGAGGAAAGATTCCTGAAATGAAGTCTTAGAGTTAATTCTTGAAAATTCCTGAAATTCATTAGAAATGTGCTGAAAATTTTTTCCAAAGAAAATAGTGGGTTTTCTTCCCCATTGAGTTTATTGGAACATTTAAAGCAAACAATACAGTTATATTTATCATTGGGATCTTGCACCTTTACACGAAATATCTTGGTTCTTGTTTTTTCCCCATACCCCTGCCCTCCCTTCACCCACTTCACCCTTCCCTATTTACAAATGCTTTGTTTCCATTTTTCCTCTTTCACATTTTTTCTTTCCTGTTATTTCCTTTCCCCTTTACTTCCCACTCCCCCTTTAGCCATATTCTTCCTATTCCACATTCTCAATTATACCATTTAAACCTTACTTACACTTCTAGTTTTTCACAGCAGAGAAACTATTTCCTATTTACTCGTGTGTCCTATTTATTTCATTTCAGCTTATAGCTTCAATGTGGATCCATTTAGTTATAAATGTTTCTAGTTTCTCATTCTTTATGGCTGAGTAGTACTCCATTTTATAGAAAAAAAAACAAACACATCTTCTTTATCCAGTCTACAGTTAATGTGCATTTGGGAAGTTTCCAAGTTTAGGTATTATGAACTGTACTGCTATAAACATGGGTGCACATATATCACTGTGGTGTGATTCTTTTAGTTCTTTTGGAAAGATACCCAGCAGAGGGATGGCTGGATCAACTGGAACCTCTAATCCTAGTTCTTTGAAGTATCTCCATATTGATTTCCACAGTGGTTGCACCAGTCCACACTCCACCAACAATGATGAAGGGTTCCTTTCTCCCTACAGCTCCAGCAGCATTTGTTATTGGTTGATTTCTTGATAGCAGCCATTCTTTCTGGAGTGAGGTAGAATCTCAGTGTTGTTTTCATCTGCATCACACAAATAACTAGTGACGTTGAACATTTTTTCATATATTTATTTGCTGCTTTTACTTCTTTGTCCAAGAAATGTCTGTTCATTTCAGATGTCCATTTTTCAATTGGGTCTTCATAGCTGGCAGTTCTGATTTTATTGAGCTCTTAATATATTCTAGATAGTAGACCTTTGTCTGAGGACAGTTGCTAAGAAATATTTTCCCACATTGTAGGTCATCTCTTAGTTCTGTTTATGGTTTCTCCTGCACTGAAAAAACTTTTTAATACAATGAGATCCCAGTTGTTGATTCTTTGTGCAAGTTCTTGTGCTGCTGAGGATCTGTTCATGAAGTCTTCTCCTATGCTGATGTACTACCTAATTTACTCTCCAGTAAGATTAGTTTTTCTGTTTTAATATTTAGATCTTTAATCCACTGGGATTTTAGTTTAGTGCATGATTAAAAATGGGGATCTAGTTTTAATCTTTGGCAAATTGAAAGCCAGTTTTTCAAACACCACTTATTAGAGTGCCTATCTTTCCTCCATTGAGGATGGTCAGCTCCTTTGTGAAAGATGAGGTAGCTGAGTATGCCTGGAGTTGTTTTTGCATCTTCTTGTCTATCTCATCAATCCTCGGGTCTGTTTCGTTGCCAGAACCATGCTGTTTGCTGTTTGCTAGTCATAGTAGCCTTGTACAATAGGTTCAAGTAGGGAATTGTGATATCCCTACCATGTCTGATTTTCCTAGAAGGTTTTTTGCTCTTCTAGGTCTCTTCTGGTTCTAAATGAAAGTTTGAAATGTTCTCTCTAGTTCTGTGACATATACTGTTGGGATTTCATTTGGTATTGCATTGAATGTGTATAGAAGTTTCAGAAGTACGGCCATTTTCACTATGCTCATTCTTCTTCCCCAGGAGCAGGGGACATCTTTCCATTTTCTTATATCCTCTTTGATCTCTTTTTTCAGAGTGTTGCAGTTTTCAATGTGGAGGTCTTTTGTCTTCTTCATTAAATTGATACCTATATATTTGGGGTTTTTTTATGTAATTGTAAAAGTGATTGTTTCCCCAATTTCTCTGTCAGTGAGTCTGTTATTTGTGTACAAGAAGGCTATTGATTTTGAGTGTTGACTTTATATCTAGCTACTCTGCTGAATCTGTCAATTAAGTCTAGAAGTGTTTTGGCAGAGGTTTTGGGATCTTCTATGTAGAGTAACATATCATCAGCAAATAGTGACAGTTTAACTCCTGCTTTCCTATCTTTATTTCTTTTATTTCTTTCTCTTGTATAATTGTTTTGGCTAATGTTTCTAGATCTATATTGAACAGGAGTGGTGATAGTGCACATTCTTGTCTTGTTCCTGATTTCAGCATGAAGACTTTCAGTTTTTGATCATTTAGAATGATATTGTTGGTTTTTCATAGATAACTTTTATCAGGTTGAGATAAAGACCATCTATTCAAATTTTCTGTAGGGTTTTTACCATGAATGGGTGTTCAGTTCTGTTGAATGCTTTTTCTACATCTATTGAGACGATCTTATGGTTTTTGTTCTTGACTCTGTTAATATGGTATATTACATTTATTGATTTATGTATGTTCAACCATCCTTGCATTCCTGGGATAAATCTGACTTGGTCAGAGTGTTTGATTTTCTTCAGATCTTCTGTATTCTGTTTGCCAGTATCTTTTTGAATTTTTGCATCTATGTTTATTAGGGAGATTGGCCTGTAGTTCTCTTTTTTGGTTAGATTTTTCCCTGTTTTGGGAATCAAAGTAATACTTGCTTCCAGGAATGGATTTGGAGGTATTGCTTCCCTTTCAATTTAACTGAATAGTTTAAAGAGTAGTGACAATAATTCTTCTCTAAATATTTTGTAGAATTCAGCAGTGAAGCCATCAGGAACTGGGCTTTCCTTTGTTGGAAATGTTTTAATTACATTTTCAATTTCACTGAATGTAACTGGGGTGTTTAGACTTTTTATATTTTCTTCTTTAAACTTTTGAAGTTCATATATATCTAGAAATATGTCCATTTCTTCTGTATTTTCTGTTTTATTAGAGTACAGGCTTTTGAAGTAGGTACTGATGATCTTCTGGATTTCTGGTAGATCTGTTTTGACTTCATATTTTTAATTCCTAATTGCATGAATTTGAGCCTCTTCTTTTCTTTTTTTGATAAGGTTGGCTAAAAGTTTATCAATTTTATTTATTCTTTTGAAAATCCATCTCTTTGATTCATTGATTTCTTTGTATAGTTCTTTTAGTCTCCATTGCATTACTTTCTGCTCTGATCTTTACAATTTCCTCACTTGTATGAGTTTTGAGCTTTTGGTTTGTCTTGCTCTTCTTTTTCTAGAAGCTTTAGGTTAAGCATTAGGTTGTTTATTTGAGCTCTCTGTTTTCCTAGCACCAGAATTTACTGCTATGAATTTCCCTCGTAGAACTGCTTTCATTGTGTCCCATAGATTCCTATATGTTCTATTGGTATCACCATTTAATTGTAGAAACTGTCTAATTTCTTCTTTAATTTCCTCTATGACCCAATGGTTGTTCAGCAAGGTGTTATTAAATTTCCATGTATTTGTGAAGTTCTTGCAATTATGCTATTGATCTCCAGTTTAATTGCACTATGGTCTGATAATATACATGGGCTTATACATGGGGAAAGGAAATAATGGAAAAGAAAAAATATGAGAAAAATGAGAAAAAGAAAAAATGGAAACAAATTCAAGGTTACTATTTCTGTTTAACAAGCACCTCCTTTTGTATGGTTTCAACCTACCTCCTTCACTTCTGCACCCACCCTAATAATGATTTCATTGTCCATACTTCTACCAGATAACCAAATAGGTGTTTACAAGATTGTATACTTTTCTCTTCCATGTTCTTATTTGCTTAGAGTTTTCACTAATTGAGCCATTAATATCACACCTCAACTGGATATCTATTCAAGGTGAAGTATTGTGCTTCTAAAAATTTCTCCACCATCTTCCCACTGCCAATTCTAAAGCAATTTTCTATATTTTTTTCTATCTGTTATGGCAGTATTTCATTTGTAGCACCAAAATCTATATCTAATTCCCTTTTCTGGTAGCAAATTACTGCACATTTAATGGCATAAAATAACACAAATTCATTGTCTTATCACATTGCAGCTCAGAAATCTCACTTGTCTCAGATCAATGTATCTGCGAGGCTGGATTGTTTCTGAACGCTATACAGAAAACAGTGATTATCCTTTATAACTTCTCAAGGTCTTATACTTCTTGGTTTATGGCTCTTTCCTAGTTGTATGCCTTCACCGGGAACATAGCATGGTCTCACCTTTCAGATGTCTGTGCTTAACATGGTACCTTCTTTTCTGAATCCAAGTCATCTTTATCGCCCTTATAAAGAACTTAATCTGACATTGAGATCCCAGAGATGATGCTAGAAAAGCTCTACATCACACAATCTTTAGTTAGTAACATTTGAAAAGGCCTTTTTTTTCTCTGCAAATTAACATCATCACAGACTTCATGGATGAGAACTTAGATACTTTGGGAGGTCACTGTTCACACTGATATTGGAGATCAAAATTCAAAAGGTTTGTGCCACAAATGGTAAAACCAAGAAAATAAAAAAACAACAGGAAAGAGAAAATATTTGCAAACCACGCAGTTGATCAGGCTCTTGCTTATAGAATATATAAAAATTCCTACAATTAAATAATAAACTGATTGGGCCAGGGATTTAGTTCAGCTGTTCGGTGGCCTGCCTTGCAAGCGCAAGGACCCTACTGATTAAAGATAAAGGATCAGAATAAAAATTTTAAAAGATTAAATACATATTATTTGTAGCAAATATATATAATATATATAGAGAGATAATATATATATAGATATATAGATATAATATATATAGACAGAGATATATAAATAGAGAGAGACATAAAGCTGTTCAAAGCATAATACATGTGGGAAATGAAAATTAGAATGTGACTATACTTTATACTCAACAGGATGGCTAAAATAAAAACATATTAATGAGAGTTGGCAAAATTCTGAAGAGACTGAACACATTATACATTATTGGTAGGAATATAAAATGATATTTTCCTTTTAAAATAGGTTTTTAGCTCTTTAAAACATTAAACATAATGTTATCCTATGACTCAACAATTCTGCTTCTAGAATGAAAAATGAAAGCATGTGTCAATGCAAAAGATTAAGCTGAATCTGTATAGTGGTTTTATTCACAAGAGCCCAGAACTTGAAAAAATTTATTCACTGGTGAAATTATGAATAATATGTGATTTGTGCAATGGACTGTCATTTGCTAATAAAATGACTGAAGCCCTGATAAATTCAATAATGTGGATAAACCTTGAAAACACTGTTGAAATAGAAAGACCATATATTACAACCCATTAATATGAGATGTTCTGAATAGCTTGATCTGCAGAGGCAGAAGGGATATTTGTGTTTATCCAGAGCTTGGTAAGGAGAATATAGGATATGGGGGATGACAATGTTGTTAAAGATTTCCTTTTGGATGATGAAATCATTTTAAAATGAAATTGTGATTATATTTCACACTTATATGCTTATACTAAAATGAATTTAATTGTACAGTTTGAATTATGCAGCAAAAGGCTTTGAAAAAATCATTGACTATGATAACTCTCCCAAGGATATTGCATAAATACAGTGAAATCCTATCAGCACTGGATAGATAAGATTTGTTGGAGAAATTGATAAGCTGAGCCACAAATTTTGTTAGAATTCAAAACCAAAATAATCAAAGTAATAATGCAGAGAAAATATTGGAAGTCTTAGAATAACTGATTTCAAACATAAGCAACAATAAGCATAACACTGATTTTTTTAAAAAGGCATAATATTGGTGAAAAAATGTGCTTATTGATCCATGGAATAGTTTTGAAAATACACACATAAAATTTGGTATTCATCAGATTTTTTTAATGTCATTTTAAGGCTTTGGAAATAGGATGGTCTCTGATGATTCTGTAATACTGATGCACATGCCATTAAAAGTTTTGCATGATATTTTATATCATACAATAAACAAGTCAAAATGAATTATAGACCAAAATGTAGTTTATAAATATAAATGTGAGGATTGAAGTATAATACATTTAGAACAAAGAATAGTACTTTATCTTAAACTAGATAAAAATATAGAGCTTGGACTGGAGGTTTCATTTGACCCAGCCATCCCTCTGCTGGGTATCTTTCCAAGAGAACTAAAAGAATCATATCACAGAGAAGCATGCGCACCCATGTTTATAGCGGCACAGTTTGTAATAGCTAAATCTTGGAAACAGCCCATTTGCCCATCCGTTGGAAACTGGATAAAGAAGATGTGGTTTTTCTATAAAATGGAATATTACTCAGCCATAAAGAACGAGAAAATAGATTCATTCATAGGAAAATGGATACATATTGAAGATATACTCCTAAGTGAAATAAATAAGTCACACATGTGTAAATACCGAATAGTTTCCCTGGTGTGAATAATCTGCAATAATACATAAGATCCTAATAAGATTACTGACATTTGGAAATGGGAAGAAAAGAGCTAAAGGTGTAGGGAAGGTGGGATGGGTAGGGGAAGAGTAAAAAGGGAAAAGAAAAAAATGTGAGAGTATGAAAAGTTGAAAATAAAGTGTTTGTAGATGGGGAGGAAAGGAGGGGGTGAAGGGAGGGCAGAGGTAAGGGGAAAAAATGAGAACCAAGACTTGTCATGTAGAGGTACAAGATCCCAACAATGAATGTAACTGTACTGTATCCCTAAAATGTACCAATAAACTCAATTAAATCTTAAAAAAATATAGATAGAACAGGGATAAGGATTTGGCTTAGTGGTTCCACTGACTGCCTCACAAGTGCAAGGACCTGAGTTCGATCCCTGGTACCAAGATAGATAGATAGATAGATAGAAAGAACAGTATAAACACCATTGCTGAAATTTTAAAGCAATAATAAATTGAGCATAAGTGAATAAAAATCTGTTTCTCAAAAATACCAATAAGAAGATAAAACAATAAATAATCAAAAGCAATTCACAGAGCAGCAGAAAGCATTTGCATATCAAATATCTGACAAAGAACTTTTAGCCACAGTGTATAAAATATTTTATTATTCATTATTAAGAAGATAAAACATTATATAAATAAGCAAAGCATTTCAACAGAAAATTCACAAAGGAACTGTACAAATGCCTAGTTCATCCATTAAAGTGTGAATATTCAATGTCCTAAGTTATTAGAGAAACGAAAATTGCAAATACACTGTGATAGTACTTTATTTCTACAATAAAGGCTATAATCAAATTGCCTGATAGTTTGAGAACATAGTGAGGATTTGGAGAAACTGAAGCCTTCATACTTTATTCCCAGTAATTACACATTGAAACATAGACAGTTCATTCAAGAAATCTACACAAGCTCAGCCTACCAGTATTCCAATAATAAACTTCTTTTCAGAGAAAATGAAAAGCATATGCCCATCCAACAACTTATACAAGAATGTTCATAGTGGGAGTTTTTACAATAGTCCTAGCCAGGAAATAATCCAACTGTCCAACAACTTGTGAATGAGCAAACAAAATGTAACACACAGAATGCAGTAACAAGTTCAAACATTGTAAATTATGCAATATTAAGAAGTCTCAGAAATGTCATGTTAAGTGGAAGACACCAGACAGAACAGACACAAAGTGTCACTCCAGTTATTTGACATTTCCAGAAAATGAGACCCTATAGAGGCAGAAAACAAGTCCCTGCTCCCTTGGAGTTGGAAGGGAAGCAAATTTTTACTGCAGATAAGACAGAATCAATTTTTTAGGGTGACCGAAAAACTCTAAAATTAGTTTATAGTGGTACTGACTATATCAAGCTACTAAAATTCATTAGCTTTACTTTTAACTTGAATGAACTTTATAGCATGTGAATTGTATAATAATTAGAGAAAAGTGTATCACATGAACAAATGGAGTTCATCATCAGATTTCTGAAGAAAGTGTTAAATTTCCTTCAGAAACCTCACTTTGTCAGATTCTTGACATAAAACAAAAGTTCTTGGATTTCTATGCAGGTTTAAATTATTAATACATTATATATAATTTAAAATAAATATATAGAAAACACATGTGTACACACACACACACACACACACAAACACACACCTCACTGAGATGTCCATATGAAGGCATTTACCTAAAGATAATCAAGGTAACTTTGGGATGACTGACTTAGTAATTTTCTAAAAATTTTACTCATTCATTCACTTTTACCAGCCAAATGTTTTCAAATAATATCATTATATATCCTGAGATACTGGTCTTTCATTTTACAAGTTCTCAAATTCTGTGTGTGTTACAATTTTGTTGGAAAATATGTAAAAGTACTATAGTTCTCTTTGTTTAGTAAAATCAGTTACTAAAATTACAAGATATTAGAATTTATCTAGATATTAAGATAGCCAAACATCTTAGAGTGTATTTTTTGAAATTTGAAATAATGACTACCATATTTTATGAAATCTAAGAAGGTATATATTTAAGATACATGCGGAGTTATTTTTCTATATGATTCAGAAAGGAAAATAACCCTAATTAACTTATCATATGCCTTGAATCATAGGGTATACAAAAATGTGAAAAACGCAACTCATACTATTAATGATATTTCCATTTATTTCTCTCGCACTCCCCCAAATGCATCTTATTACCACTTTTCCCAGTGAGAAACATTTCAGGTCAGGAACAATGCTTGATTTTGGCTTCAAATGCATTCAAATAACAGCAGTTTTCCATTACTAAAAGCAAAGACTATGGAAATGTTTTTAAAGAAAAAAAGGCCATCTTAATTTACAATTTTTTTACAAAGAGAATAGTCTGCTTTTCCCCTTCATGTACCCTTTCATCAAGGTACTACTATAAGCATAAAATAGAATTTTTAATGTAACAAAATGATGCACTCAGTTTGGTATATTCAGTTGCTATTGGTGATGCGATTATTATTTATTTACTGTCAACTCTGCTTCAGATATTACTAGTATGGAATCCTAGAACACTGAGAGTTGATGGCAATCAAGTCTTTGTTACTGCTTTGTTAAACGTAATTTTTCTCAGATTAAATCACTGATCCTGAAAATGTATATGTATAGAATTGAAAGTTTTTCTTTATCTAGAGAATTTGGAACACAACATTCATGGCCAAATGTCAAAACTTTTTAAGTAAGAACCAAACTGATTTAAAGCAAAATAATTGCTTTGTTATCTTGGAAGAGTCATGAGCAGTTCTGACTTTTTGCTCTCTCATGCTTCCTCCACCTCTCTCTTCTTCTTTTTTTTTTTTTGAATTAAGTTTATTGGTACATTTTAGGTGTGCAATACAGTTACATTCATCATTGGGATCTTGTGCCTTTACACTATGTATCTTGGTTCTTATTTTTCTCCATTCCTCCGCACTCCCTTCACACCCTCCACCCTTCCCTATTCACAGAGCCTTTGTTTCCATTTTGTTCTTTTTCTCATACTTTTTCCCTCCTTACATTTCCTCTCCCCCTCCCACTTCCCCTACTCTTTTAGACCTTTTTTTACCTATTACACAATATCAATTATACATTTTGATCCTTATTTACACTTTTAGTGTTTCACTCTAGAGAAACTATTCAGTATTTACACGTGTGTCCTATTAATTTCACTTAAGAATATGGCCTCAATGTACATTCTCTTAGCTATAAATGTCTCTAGTTTCTCATTCTTTATGGCTGAGTAGTACTCCACTTTATTAAAAAAAGAAAGAAAAAAACATCTTTATCCAGCCTCCAGTTGATGGACAATTGGGCTATTTCCAAGTTTTAGGAATTACAAACTGTGCTGCTATAAATATGGGTGTGGTATATCACTGTGGTTTGATTCTTTTAATTCTTTTGGGAAGATACCGAGCAGAGGGATGGCTGGGTCAAATGGGACTTGTAATCCTAGTTGTTTGAGACATCTCCATATTGATTTCCACACTGGTTGCATCAGTCTGCACTCCCATCAACAATGAAGAAGGATTCTGTTCTCCCCACAACTCCACCAAAATTTGTTATTGGTTGATTTCTTGATAGCAGCCAATCTTTCTGGGGTGAGGTGAAATCTCAGTGTTGATTTCATCTGCATCTCTCGAATGACCAGTGATACTGAACATTTTTACATGTTTATTTGCTCCTGTTATTTCTTTGTCTGAGAAATATCTGTTCATTTGTGAACAGGATCTTTATATTTGAGGGTCTGATTTTCTTGAGTTCTTTATATATTTTGTCTGAGGAACAGCTGTTAAAATATTTTCCCATTGTAGTTGTCTCCTGACTTTGTTGGTGGTTTCTCTTACAGTGCAGAAGCTTTTTAAAAAGATGAGATCCCAGTTGTTGATTCCTTTTTTCTTCTTTTTTTTAATTTTGTATCAGATTTCAAACACAGAACCTTGAGCTTGTGAGTCAGGCAGCAGCAGCACTCTTTCCTTTTTTGATAAAGTTGGCTAAGAGTTTACTGATTTTATTTATTCTTTTGGAAAAACAACTCTGTGATTTGTTGATTTTTTTTGTATCATTCTCTTAGTCTCCATCAAATTAATTTCTGCTCTGGTCTTTATAATTTTCTCCCTTGTATGAGATTTGGGTTTCTCTTGTTCTTTTTCTAGGAGCTTACCGATTCACCTGAGGTACTTCAAGCCCTAAAAGAAAACACCCTCCAACCTAGACTGATGTATCCTGCAAAACTATCTTTCAAAGTTGAAGGGGAAATAAGACATTCCCATGAGAAAGAACACTTGAGGGCAGGGACAAGGGGAAAAAATGAGAACCAAGACCTGTCATGTGAAGGTACAGGATCTTAGTAATGAATGCAACTGTATTGTAGACCTAGATTGTACCAATAAACTCCATAAAAAGAAAAAAAAAGAAAGTATACCAAACCAGAATACCAAACCAGCACTCCAAACAATTTTTTAAAATATCCTAGTAAAAGACAATAAAGCTCACAACTCCATGAGGCCCAACAGAGCAAATCCAAAATGTTTCATTAAGCAAGACACAAAATTAAAGGGAGCATGGGAAAAATAAAAAAGAGCCAACAGGAAAATAACATGGCAGTGATAAGTCAATACTTATCAGTTATATCCATCAATTTTAATGGCCTCAACTAAAAGAAAAAGACTGGAAGAATGGATTAAGAAATAAAATCCAACAATATGCTGTATACAAGAAACACACCTAGTTCAAAAGGAAACTCATAGACTGAAAGTGAAAGGATGGAACATTGTTCTCCATGTGACAGGAACCTGCATAAAAGCAGGGGTAGCTATCTCATTTGCAGATAAAATAAATTTCAAACCAAAACTTATTAAGAGTGATAAAGAAGTTCACTACAACCTTGGAAAAGGAATAATCCAAGAGGAAGAGATGACAATCATAAATACATATGTACCAAATACTAATGCCCCAAACTATGCAAAACAACTATTAAGGGACATGAAAACCCAGGTAAGCAGTAAAGCAATTGTAGTGGGGGACCTCAATACCCCACTGTCACAAAAACACAGATCAATTAGACGAAAAATCTGCAACAAGATACTATAAGTGAGCCAACCTTTTGAATAATAGGACTTAACGGGCATCTTCAGAGTGTTCCTCCCCATAAAATCAGAATACACACTCCTTTCAGCTGCAGACATGTCATTCTCCAAAATAGACCATATACTAGTTCATACAACATGTTTAATTAAATGCAAAGGAATTGAAGTTATCCTGTGTATATTATGAGACTTTAATGCAGTTAAACTGGAAATCAATAGCATAAGCAAACACAGAACTTCACAAACACATGGAGATTGAATAACACCCTCCTGAACAAACAGTGGGTCACAGAGGAAATTAAAGAAGAAATTAGACAGTTTTTACAATTTAATGATAATGCCAGTACAACATACAGGAATTTATGAGACACAGTGAAAGCAGTCTAACTGGGAAATTAATAGCAGTGAATGCCCACACTAGGAAAACAGAATGAGTTCACATAAACAACCTCTACCTCTTGTTTCCTCTCTCACAGTCTTCCATTCTTTCTGCTTCTGTCTCTTGATCACTTCACTAATCTTTTCGGTAATCTCATTTTATATTTCCTCTTTTGGAGGTTTTTTTAAATAATTACTTAAAAATCTATTTCAGAATTGAAAAGGAAACTTGTTTATTCAACCAAGAAATGTGAATTATTGATTCATCTTTAATTCTGCATTCAATATAGGTTTTGAAAATTATTGAGAATGTTATGGTACACAAAAAAGACTTATCTTTGCTCTCTTGGGGATTCAGTAGAAAAAAAAGACTTTGTGAGATATATATTTTGGACACATTCCAATGAAGTTTCCCCACTGAGTGACTGAAGAACTCATTGCTCTTTAAGATTACTGAACTACGGCTGGGGATTTAGATCAATAGTGCCACACCTGCTGCCTTACAAGTATAAGTAAGGTCCTGAGTTCAATCCCAGGTATTAAAAAAAAAAATTACTATCTAGAGTTAGCCACTTCATTAGTCTTAAAATATTTTGCTAGGTGATTTGATAAAAATCACGTTTACAAACTCAAATCAAACATCCAGTCCCTAGCGCCTGTCGGTCAACTCTCCAATGCCCACAGGGAAATGCAAATTAGGTTTCTAGGTCCACTTTCATTTAACCAGTATCAGAGCACTTTTCCAAAGATAGGGCCATCTGTATAAATGAACTTGCTTACCTGAAATTTATATCCCAGTGTAAAGTGAAATGTTTCTGCGGCTATGACAGCTTTGCATAATATTTAAGACTTTTCTCTGGTGGAGAGAGGGGTGGTAGAGAAATATGTGGTGGAATATTTCTTAGCCATTGAGGGAGCCTGATAGCCAGACACCTTGATAAGCAAGAGAAGCTTAATCCTTGAGAAATATGTTATAGATACGTAATTATAATGAAAATGAAAAGTGTTGTTTTGATCCTTCAGAGAAAAAGGAATATTGTCATATAATAAATTATGCTGAAAATCTGCCCACTTATGTGTACACCCAACTTAGAGTTTAGTAAAGAAGCTGTTGACGAGGATGGGTACAATCAGATGTACCTGCCACCATGTCAATGTCTTAGTATTACTCCTGACTCAGCAGAGGAGCACTCAGTAGAAAATAACACTTTAATAGCAGGGGAATTTTCTAATGTGATCTACTATCACTAAGATTAGTTCAGGTTCCATTTATCAATATTAAGAATGATTATGACTGCAGGAGGGAAAATGTTCTATTGGGATGAAGAAGATGTGAGCCATGAGACATGTTTCCTAGGTTAACATAGGCTTGAGCTATAAGTTTGGCAAGATAATTTGCTTTCATATTTTTATAACCTTATATATTTGCCTATCACTGAAAACCACTTATGTTGAGGTTGGAAATTTTCCAGAGAGGGACAGAGAGAAAAGGAGGAAGAGCAGTTTTTGAGAAGAGCAGAAAGAAGGAGAGAAGTGGAAAGGATTTTGGAATGATGATGATGATGATTTGATGAGTGTGTGTGTGTGTGTGTGTGTGTGTGTGTGTGTGTGAACCTGTACTTATGTGTGGAGGTACTGGTTTCTCCCGAAGAACGAGAGCTCTTTGTCATTGTTTTCCTTATAAATATTGGGCATATTTAAACATTATAGAAGTGGAGATTTGTAAAATGCCCTCAGCGTCTCTTTGAAGGCCTTCATGAGTAAGGACTCAGATATGTTTTCTGTGTTCATTTCTGACAAGTGACCAATGACTTCATACATCCCATTGCTTGAGCCCGAGAAGAGAATACTTTTGACAAATGAAGAGTTCTCTCAGTGAAACTCAGCGTAAACACGGAGGAGAGGGTAGAAGATGGGTTTCAATTTTTTGTTTCATCCAAACTGAAGCATTTTCAGGAAGAACTGTGGTATTCATCCCATCTTTGTGTTTTATATTACAGAGGAAGGCAGCATTTTAGATGACACTTGTGTTCTAGGTATCATAGCTTTTAACCTTATACTCTGACAGTTTTAGAGAAACTTTATGTTGGTTTGTTAATAGCTGTATTTTAAATATATATTATAAATAAATATTTCTTGATGAAACAAGAAAGTGAAGACAAGGAACTATGCCAAAACCAAGCTCCCTGAACATAAACATATCATTGGATGTGTCTCTTCCCTCTTGCTCTCTTGCTGTTATTTGTAGGATATATACTCATTTACAATTTATTTAACCCAAAGTACAAAAAAGCTTTTCTCATGTGATTATAAATCATCATTCACTTGTACCACAATTTACTTAACCCTTTGTTTTTTTGATTTTCTATATTTTCAAATTTTTACATTTTTATGCCTGTTTTTTTTTTTTGGTACCGGAGATCGAACTTGGGTCCTTGTGCTTGCAAGGCAGGCAGCGGAACCACTAAACTAAATCCCTGGACCAATTTTTACATTTTTTTATAGCATAAAAATGACCATTTTTCCTCCAACACATATTTTGCTTTTACCATTATCATTTTAGTCAAGATTTTAATAAATGATCTATGGACATTTTAACAGCATATTGTTCATATTTGCAAAGAGTCTTTCAAAAAATGTTTCATTAATGGAAATTCCTACTATAATCCCTTTGTCATTCCTTCACAAGCAGGAGGTATTTCAAATTTTGAAAATATTTTGCAAATTAGTTTTCTTTTTTTTTTTTTTTTTTTTTTTTTTTTTTTTTTTTTTTTTTTTTTTTTTGCTACTGGGGATAGAACTCAGGTCCTTGCTCTTGCAAGGTAGGCAGTGGAAGCATTGAACTAAATCCCCGGCCCTGCTAATCCTTTTTAATGTCTAAATTTAAACTACCAAGGCTAAGTCTTATTTTATTAAATATTTACTAATATTTACTAAATACTTTACCAACTATGTCTTCATGACAACTTTGTGTTTCTCTTTCATTATAACTTTTATGTATTAGAGATATTGTCCCAGCATATGCAAATATGCATTTTTCAGATTCTCTTCACTTGCAAGCTTGGATGATATGCAAGGCTTCGTTCATTTGCATCTATATTTAGATCAAGCTAAAGCAAAAGCTTTGGTAGTATATTTTAAAACTGCAGTAATAATCGTTTAACAAAGCATAGGCATAAGAGAGTTATGTAATGAAATTAATGGTAGAGGCAGACAAATCAATGTCCTGTCTGCTCAGAGAAAGAAGGAAATTTCTACAACATGACACCTTTATGCTCCAATTACAGTCTTTTGATGTCTCAATAGGTCTATGGGTTGCAACTGACACTGACCAACTCGTAGAAGCCTAAGTCTGGGTGTCTGTACTACCATACACTTACAGGGTCATCCCGGGGATTCTGGGCTGGGAACAAGAAGCAAAATTTGTATCACACCTATGTGGCTCTGATTCAGAGTGAAGGTAAAGAGGGAGCAAGCAGAAGTCTCCAGAGCCCACGGGCCACCTCTGCCTCCCAGAGCTGTTGCTTCTGTTCCCTACCCTGTCGTGTGCCATCTCATCACAAGCTCCGCTGGGAGGGAAGGGCAGGTGTGTGGTGAACCAGGCTAAGAGGGAGCCCTTTCCTCATAGCAGTCATTTCGATCCCAGCACATCTCCCTTGTCCAGGAATCCACCCTTCAGACACTGTCTCTCGAAGAGCAGGGTTGGGTCAGAGGTCTGTAAACATGTACTTACAATTTACATAATAAAAATGGGAATATCTAAAGAGTTGCTGCTTTCACATGGGTGTACCGATTTGAAATAAAGCTAACCTCTGAGCCTCACAAAGTCATAGTCCCCTCTCACCACGAGTCTGAGGCCAGCCTGGGCTACATAGTGAGTTCAAGACCAGCCTGCATTACAAAGCAAGACCCTCTCAACCCATCCACCAAAAAATTTACACTACGGTGTCTGGCACACTTAATGAATATAGAACGTATTTGTCAAATGAATAAGTGACAGTAAGAAAAGGTATTCATATTACAATTATTCCAGGCATGTCTCTGGGTCATCTTCATCTTTCAAATAATAAATAATTTAATGGCTTCTCTTGTTGAATTTCAATACTCTATCTCTACTCCCCCCACCAGTGAGAAATCTCTATCAGAGAAAGTACAACATTTTTCAAAGGAAAGTGTGCCAAAAGATTACATCTCCCCTCCTACTAAAATTATTTTTATTTCTTTTGGGTTGTTGGACCACCCTAGTATTCTTACTTAAAGACATGTCCCTTGTGTGAGGTGTAGGAGAAGCGATCCTGCAACCCTAGGTTCTGATAGTTTTGCAATGAGCATAAAATATTCACTCTGATAATGCTGGGTATTTTAGAGTGAGTTTACTACTGTGAAAAGTCAGATAAAGTGAGGTTCCTTCCAGAGGAGCATCACGAATGGCCAGACGCTGAGTTGAGAAGAGGTGAATTTTTGTAGGTAACATGAGAACGACTCAGGAGGCTTTGTGGCCTTCATTTGGCCCTCAGTACAGGTGTGCGGAGCTCTTTGCTCAGTTGGCCTGGCCGTTTGCAAACTGGAGGTGTTCTTCAGTGCACACAACTGTGCTCTGTTGGCCAAAACCATGCTTTGATCTTGACCTCTGGCACAGAGTTGGAAGTGGAATGAGTAGACCACAAGAAAAGCGTTTGAGCCGGGTGTGGTGGCGCACGCCTGTAATCCCAGCACTCGGGAGGCTGAGGCAGGAGGATCGCTGTGAGTTGGAGACCAGCCTGGGCTGCATAGTGAGTTCCAGGTCAGTCTTAGCTACATAGTGGACCCTGTCTCAAAAAAAAAAAAAAAAAAGTGTTCATTTTCTTCTCCACTTGTATCATGCAGATTAATCTATACTATTATGGCATCATTTATACCTTGCTGCATCATAAGCCTTTCCAAATATTTGTGGCTGAAAATAATTTCTGTTTTCTAAAAGTGAAATGTGAACAAGACCTGGGATGAGAACTCTAAAGATGATACATCATTTCATCCTCAAAACTTAACCAAGAAGCCTTGAGTGGTTGTGGAAACACTCCCTCCAACTCAAGAAAAACAATCAAGGGCTATATGTGGGTTGTTATTTAATAGTCTTCACTGGGGGAGGAAAGGTGATATATGACAATTTTAGTAGGTAAAAGTGACATTTCTATATCCATGAGGCAAACATTGTCTAGAAAGACATATCGTTCCCCAACCGCTAGTGAATATAACCAGCAAAACCACAACCAATCCCCCATTTTGAAATGGGAACGAATAGAGACACACCGAGCCCTAAAACTCTGCTGGGAAGAAGTCACGGAGGGCCTTTCTTGGGAGTTGATGTCAGTTCCTGAGGCTGCTTTCTTTTCCCATGATATTCTATGGACTTTGGTTCCACACTCTGTAACTTGTTTCCTTTTTGTTTAATCTCTAAAGAGAATGTTTAGGTTCAGGTTCTCTTTGGAGGCTTGGCAGACTGCTTAGCTCACCTATAACTCATGAATTATTGAAGTCCAAGTTGTTCCTTATGTTTCAGATATTTACAGTATCTCCTCTTGCTTTTCAATTTAATATTTTATTTTGAAACAGTTGTAGATTCACATGTAATTGTAAGGAATAATAAAGAGAAATCTCCTATACCCTTCACCCCTCCCCCGTGGCAACATAAAATACAATATTGTAGAATAGCCAACAAATTTACATTTATATAATATAATCCTTTGATCTTATCCAGACTTCCCCAGTTTTCTAGGCATATGTGTGTATGTGTCTTGGTGAATGTCTTATGTATTTATTTGTATGTAATTTTGTCATATGAATAATTTGGTATATGACCATCACAGTAAAAATACAACAGTTCCATCATCAGCAGGACCTCTTGGGCTGCTTTTCTTGTTACTAAACATGGGTCTCTAAACTCTGAGATCCACTAATCTGCATTCTATTTCTATAATTTTGTCACTTTGAGACTACTAGATAAATTACATTATGTAATCCTTTTGGATTAACTTTTCTTTTCTCACCATAATCCCCCTGGGATATATCCAAAGTGCTACACATATCAGTTAATGGATTTGTTATCTTTTCATCACAAAGTAATGTCCTACTGTAAGGCTAAAACGTTTTTTTTTTTTTTTCAGACAGGGTCTCACTACATAGTTGAGACTTTCCTGGTACTCACTGTGTAGCCCAGGCTGGTCTTGAACTCACAGCAATCCTCCTGCCTCAGCCTCTCAAGTGCTGGGACTACAGGCATGTGCCACCATGGCCAGCTTAGAACTTTTTTTTTTAATAAACTACCTATTCAGTGAGAATTATTTTACTTTCAGTTTGGGCTATCATAAACCTAGAAGTGAGAATACTCATGTTTTTTATGTGAATATATGTCTTCACTTCTCTAGGGTAGAAGGCCAGTTGTAGGATTGCACTCTAGTTAAATATTTAGTTTTATAAAACACTGCTAACCTCTGGTTAGAGGACTTGAAATTCATGCCAGCAAAATATATGGATCATCCAATTTCTCTGCATCCTCACTAGCATTTGGTATTTCACATTTTAAAAAATTACAGCCTGCCTTTAAAGATGTGTAGAATACATCACTGAGGCCTTAATGTACATTTATCTAGTGGGTGAATTACATGAAGTGCTTTCTTGTCATCTGCACATGGTCTTCAAAGAAATATCTATTCCTCGACCACTTTCTCATTTGATTTCTCACTATGGCAGCTCTTCATCTATTCTAAATGGTAAGTATGGCTTCCTGCATATTTTCTCCCAGTCGGAGATTTTCTCCCTCTTTCTATCCTTTTATCAATCTTTCACACAGTTAAAAAGTTTAATTTTGATGAGATTTAATTTATCAATATTATGCTGTTGTGGGTTATGCTTTTGATATCAAATATAGGAATTTATTCTGAAGATTTTCTGATATATTTTCCCTAAAATCTGTACCATTTCACATTTTATTGTAGTCTCTTTTAGTCCAAGGTGTAGCTGGATCCTCTGTCCTTTAGCATCATTTACACAGAACGTAAATGCTTTGTTTGATTCAATTTATCAGCCTATTACCCTAGCTGCATTAACATTGTCCTAAGACGTAGCTCATATTTTCAGATAATTGAATATCATTCCCATACTTCCTTTCTCCCTCTCTGTTTCTCTCACCTTGCCTTACCTCTCTCTCCCCCTGCTCCTCCTCTTCCTTCCTCTCATTTTCTTTCTGACACTTACTAACTAAAATCCTCTGCGGGTCATTATCCTGAATGCATGCCTTGCAGAATGTTTGTCATTCAATGTCCACAGCCATCTTCTGGAGAAGGAGCTATTTTAATAATTTCTGTATTTTTTCAGGAAGAGAATTGGAGAGAGGGAGTTTAAGGAACTTACTTTGAACGTGAAAATAGCAAGTGGTGAAGGCAGGATACAAATTCATACACGGTGACTTCAGAGCCCCCTACCCTGTGTGGAATTGGGATGTACGCCTAGCTATAATAAGATGCATCATGCACACCATTGGCATTGGTATAGAAAGCATTACTAAACCAAATGCGCACAGAAAAAGCTGATTATAACATATTATCACCCTAGTGGGGCTTCAGATCAGTTTTTCTCCCTGTTTACTAAGGTTAATCGCAGCCCTTACTCCTGAAGTGCTACTAGAGGGTTTCTTAAGCCAAGCACGTCCGCGAGAATTTCACCCTCCCTAGATGAGCAGTGTTAATACACTGCATCCTCAAAGCCCTGCAGCATAAATTGGGACGGAAGTCCCAGGAAGCATGAAAAATAGCACAAAGTGACAATACGTGGTGTCGATGTATAACGGTTCTAGGCGTTTAATACCTGGATCATCAAACTGGTACACAGATGATGTCATTTCAGGCCAGGTAGCTGTGTGGCTCTGCTGGCTACGAAATTTCACTGCTTCCCCAGACCTTGCAGTCCAGAGCGATGATGGGAACGGACCTCTGGAGGCCAAGCCATGGGCCCCTGGCCCACTGATGATGGATTCCCTGATGACCTTCAACCTGGCTTTCCGCACTACTTTGTGGAGTCCTGCTACAGAAACATTCAAAGCCCAATTTAAGGAAATTCTGTAATTACTCTAATAACAGAGCTATGCCAATGTGATGTGAGAGTTCTTATCTTAACCGACTGTGTAAACTTCGGTGTTCTGCATTTCAAAGTTCGTTTTTGAAGCCAAAGGTCTATACATAACATCTGTCTCTACCTTTCTTAAGACCAGTCTAATAGCTACAACTTTGAGTTTTCCAGTAATTTAAAAAAATAATTCATTGATCCAGGGATGATCCTCCCATGTAAAAGGAAGAAGAGAGAAAGTGAATAGAAAACAGAGAAAAATGTAAAGGAAAGCACTGCCCCAGGAAACCCAAGGCCCACGTTGGAACACATAAGCAAACGAACAGGGCTGGCTCTGCTAACTGGGTGTCATGTATGTATTGTCTGTGTTTCCTGAGTAGAAGAGCATTTGAAATGTTATATTTAGCTTTGTATCAATTACGTTCAGTTATGGTGCGGTGGTTCCCTTTCCATAGCCCACTCTGCTGTGTGCTCTTTCGCGTTGGACCATTAGTGCTTTTCCAATGCAGGACTGTTGCATCTTTCAGACATCGCTATAGACAAGCAGGCGTAAGTGAGAGTTAATAACCATCAAATGTGCCTAGTTCCCTTTCCTATAAATTAGAGCTCGCTTTCCTACTGAATTTTGCAAGAAGCAAAACAGGCTCACTCCTGCTGTTGTGAGGAAGCGATACTAAATCTCCCTCAAGATTCACTCTGGCTTCTCACAGCTGTATGTTAGTACCTTTTTATATGCAATTTTACTTCATTTAGTCTTTAAGGTTGTGCCTGAGGTTAGTTTAAAAGGTTAGTTAAATGTTAATGGATGTTAATGCTGCAATTAAATTGTTAAATCAATTGAAAACTGTGGCTCCATCTCTATCTGCGTTAGTGCCGGCCTGAGCTGCATTGGCGTATAAATTAAAAGCTGTAAATCTAGTGAAGTCTAATTAGAGACCAAATTTCTCATTTATCTTATTTTCACAGGACTGTAAGCACTGATAGATAATCAAGGAAGGGCTAAAACTTTTTAACATTAAAAAACTATTTTATCTATTTCAGGATTCAGGTGACTGATTATAATTCAGATCCAATTACTGTAAAAGGTCATATGTGAAATGAAGTTCTTTCAGACACTCTAAGTTTTATTTCAGAAGTTTGCATACAACCTACTACCATCCCGATCCCAAAAGCAAATATAAATACATTATTCAAGACCAATTTTAATGGCATCTTAGAGTAACCTTGGCACTAAGCAGTGTGCTTAATAGAAGACTGCATTAACCAGAGGGAGTAAAGGCGGACTTGGAAGCTTTGTAGGAGAGTCTTCAGGGAGCAAAATTAAGCTTTCATGGGTGTCTAAGGTAACAATTGTTCATTGTTGTTTCAAATTGGCCATTGCCATTTTGCTTTACCCAATTTCTGAGAACAAGTGCATATAAAGAGTTCAAATGAAAGGATGTGTCAAGCTTAATCCCCCTCAGCTCACTGTTGCACAACTATTCTGTTCAAATTATTCTGTGTAACTCAATCTTGGGTCCACTGCCTGATACTACTGTTCAGAAAATTCTGTTTTCCTAAACTCCAGTTTATGGCCCACACTGATACAATCCAAACCTAGCTTTTGACATACAAATGCTGACACCAAGACACCTTCATTTACACCCCCTCACTAAAATTAAAATTTCCCTTTCTAGGAGGTGGGAGTCTTCATAGGCTCTGGTTTGCAAAGCTGTTTCTTTGGTGTGATATTTACATTAAAGATCTTAGAAAAAATGTTGTTTTTCTTAAGTGTCAATTCTATAATAAAATCTTCTTCCCAGAAAAATTCTACTATCAGAGAACAAGCTATCTGTGGATATTCCACATGAAGGCTTTGTTTCCCAAGTGAAGATAATCCATGCCCTCCCTTGCATTCTGAATCAAGTTTCACCATTGATTAAACCCTACAAGAACATCACAGAGTGAAATACTGAGCAGACTGAATATGCTGAACTTTTTTCTTTCTTAAATTTGTCATCAATTCAGAACTCGAAAAACTTTTTTTCTTTTGGTACCGGGGATTGAACTGGGGACGTTGCACTTGCAAGGCTGGGGGCAGAACCACTAAGCTAAATCCCAAGCCTTTAAAACTCTTGATCACTATCACTGACTCTGTAGAAAAAAAAAATGGCACATTAGGTTGCCTGTCCCCTGAAGCAAATGAAAAAAAAATGTTTTACTTCTTTCATTCTTAAAAGAGCACTGACAGTAGTGCTCTCTTTTGTAAGCATTCCAGACTCAAGATCTAACTCACTGTAGTCAGCAGAATAAAAATCAGTATTTGTGAACTGCTGTTATTTTCAGGGGTGGGTTGTGAGATCTTCACCTAGGGCTCTGCTCTCATATGCTGACAGCTGTCCACTTATACACACACACCGCACAAGACAACCAGCCTATCTCTCTTTTCAAAAGTGGGTACCAGAAGCATATCCAAATTCACCGTGGCTTTATTTTGAGCTCTCACTCTGCTTGTAAAAGGGTCTTTGGCAATTTTTTTGAGTAGGAAAACTGGAATCACAGTGCAGGTTTCCCCGGTCCCCAGTCTCATGGGAACATTAAGTTTCATATTCAAATGTGGACAGGCCACTATCCACTGAGATTAGACAGACATCTAAGGCTTTTTGCTTAAGGATCATCGGGAGTGATCTAGGATAGAAGCTTAACATTCTGCTTTTAAGTACAGACTTTTGTTTCCTGAGTAAAATACAGATACTTTTAAATTCTAGGAGTCACTGTCAGTTTTGCTTTTGTTTTTGGTACCGGGAATCAAACTCGGGCCCTTGTGCTTACGAGGCAGGCAGCGGAACCACTGAGCCAAATCCCCAGCCCTCTGTCAGTTATCAATATGTCAACATAAAGCTGTCTCCAGTCTCCTTCAAGGGCTGGTAGAGGGAATGGGAGAGATCTGGGAATATGGGAGGCTTGAGAGGTGGCCTGAACAAGTATCACTGTCCACTGGAGGAAGACAGAACAGGGCAGAGCATAAACACTTAGGGTCCAGAAGCAACAGGCAACTCAGCTCAAAGCCCAGATCTTCCCCCATACTCCATGGATCTGACAAGTCCTTCTACCTTTCCCGGCTGGAATTATCTCATTTTCCCCTTGCCTCTTATCCTTCCAATTTTCCATGCTTTTAAATCTTATATGATTGCAGAAGCTCAGTGACTATTTTTCAGCTCTTCTCTGACTCTTGATTTCCCAACACCTGCATCCAAACCTTTTATCCCTGTATCAACATAGACACCAGATCTTTCATTTATCTACTCATTCATTGGTGAGCATCAACAACAATAGAAACCAAGTAGCCTACCATTTGGACCCATCTCACTAGATCTTGTCATATGAAAATTCTTTCCACTTGCAGCCATATTCCTGTGCTATTTTCCCATTTCTCCTAAGTTGCTTACTATTTCTTTCACTTGCTCTGTTTTTTAATCCACGCCCTTCCAAAAACCATAGCATTGTCTCGGTATTCACAAGTAGACCTGCATTCACTCAGGAAAAATCATCTAAATTCTTGCCACTTGCCTTTTTCTTTGCACAACTGATTCATCTACAAGGTGTATTCTTGTGAACCAGGGGTAGGAATGCTAATTGATCCAAATGACTTTGGAAATCAGCAGAGTCTGTGATGAAAATATCCTGCATATAAACTCAGCACTGTAGTTAAGAAGGTGGTTTCTCATAGGGACACAGGTTAACAGTTCTTATGCTACTACAAATTTCTGCTGAAATGCAAAGAATAAGTAAATGCAAAGCAATCATGGGCACCAGACTTCTTACTGTTGTTTAGGAACTTATAAACAGGCCTGGGAAGAGACTGCAATAATCCATTTGGCAATAAGACATCATATTAACTCATATTTCCTTAATGCAGGCCAATATAATTACATATAAATATTACAGATATGTACAGGACACATTAGTATACAGCACACTTGGTTTCCAGGTTGGTTTTTGACACCATTCTCTAATAAAAGAAAGCAAGACTCCTTAGAGATATTGCTGATCCTAGGACAAGGGAAAGCGGTTTTCAAGATGACCCTTAGACATCCTAGAGTTCCAGGAAATAAGGAAGTGCTAAGAAACTGACCAACCAACTGAATAAACAAAATCCCCACACAAGGACAGTGGCGTAGTAAAAGGAGATGGGAACTGACGGAAAAAGTTCCCAATAGCCTGAGTAGCAACAATTCAGTAATAATAAGAATAATGATAATATTGATAAATTTATATTGGGTTATAATTTAAAGAATAAAATGAATACCCTTAAATCAATACCGACATAAACAAATGAGTGAGTAAATGAATATTACAAAAAGATAAATATTCACTGCAGAAGAATTCTGAATGTGATAATTTTAATAGGTGAAAAAAATAATAATATATGAATAATAGCTATCTATCCACGGTGAGAAGTGTATTGATAATATACAGGCTGCATGGGAACTAACGAGAGTAGAACTGTATCTGTGGTCTTCCACAGAAAAGCACAGATTCCCAATCTATTCATGGCAAAGAATCAGACAAACCCAGTAGAATATCTGACCAGTACTCCTCACAAATTTCAAGTCATCAAAAACAAGTAAATTTCAAAATCTGTAACAGACAAAACAAATTAAAGGAGACATGATAACTTCATGTGACACAGTATCTTGGATGGAATCTTAGAACAGAAAAACAAGACATTAAGCAAAAACTGAGCAAGTCTAAATTAACCATGGAATTCCGGTAGTAACATATCAGTGTTTGCTCATTAAATTTGACAAATGTGTCACAGTTCAAAAGGCGTTAATAATAGGGGGAAAGTATATTGAGGGTGCACAAAATATGCAAACCTTTGTTACCTTCTCAGTTTCCTGTACATCTAAGATGATTTTAAAAGCAAAATTTAAAAAGTTACATTCTCAATCCCAGCTTTCTGTGGAGCAAAAACCCACCTTTCTAACACCCCCTGGACTGTTCCAGTGGGATGCTTTGCAGGTAGCACATCAAATTGTTCAAATCCAAACTCACCTTTGAGCATAACATCCACCAGATACCATGACTTGTCTATGTGTGACATGGGGAGCATATCATGATTTTATAAGTAAGCCACTCAGAAATGAGCGATCTTCATTTACTTCTCCTGTTCTCTACCTATGGAAATCAGTTGCTGTAAATGTAGCCTATTTCTAAAATGCCTTTAGCTTTTTTTTTTTTTTTTTTGGTACCAGGGATTGAACTTGGCTCCTTGTGCTTACAAGGCAGGCCACCAAACCGCTGAGCTAAATCCCGGGCATACAATCCCTTTAGCATTTACCTCCTTGTTTTAATGGTCTCTCCTGTGTATTTATTTAGACACTCATATTTCCTAAGACCTCCGAAATACCCCTCTGTTACTAGTCTCAATAATCTCAGACTCTAGCTGGTGTTACTAACACACAATCCCTACCATGTGACCTAAAGATTGGGAAGTAGCTCTGCACTGCAGGGCATCACAGTTAGAGCTTAGCTTGGCATCCAAGCTTAGCATCTCCGCTTGGCAACTTTTGTTACAGATCTTCATCCTCACCTTAATCTCTCTTCCCCCTGTTTTGCTACCTCAGCCTCACTCTTGCTGTATCACGCAGGTGTCTCATCAGCTACTCTATCTTCCCAGAGCCTATCAAAATCTGTGTGTGTCATGATGCTGTGTCATTCCTGTCGCACATGGCACATGTGTTCCTGCCACAGAAGGAAGACAACCACTGCGTGAGCCCTTTGTCTCTCTCTGGAAACCTTCTCACTGCCTGCACCTCTTCCTGTTCGCTCATACTTACCCTCCTATATTGTTCTATCTTCATTGCAGCTTTTCTCGCCCTTTGCCATCTACTCAGAGATACCGAGAGTAGGATAAGGCAGGTGCTGGATTAAAGTAGGCCTATGTTTAAATTCTGGCTTTGGATTTTAACATTTTAGAAAATTAGATTACCGATCTTCTAAGGGTCTCATTGCTCATCTGTGAAAAGGGAATTGGGTCTGAATTATATGAAATAAAGTATTTAACATGAGTTCCTTGAACATAGAGATTCTTTATATTATATTTGAAAGTTCCTATTTTACAGCCAGATTCTTTTACAAAAAATGGTCTGGGATCTCACCATCTCTCATAAATTGAGACTCTAAAGCTTATTGTTTGGATACTACTTTTTAAATTCCCCCATTCCCTGTAATTGTTTGTGTACTTGTATAACATTGGACAATAACCCAACCTCTGTATTCCATCATCTCCTTCTCCATGCGATGAGGATAATGATAGAACCACCGCCAAAGGCCTCTCCGAAGATTGATGAAGTTTTGTGTGTACAGCTCTGCACTTAGAAGAGTGTCTGGCATTTAATAAGTGCAAGCAGCACACTCATAGTTACTTTGACTATTTTTATCTTCTCAGCTGACAAGAGAGTTGAATTGAAGCTTATTTGTTTTTGTATTTCTAGTGGTGACCCCAGAAAAATGCTACGTGTACAGTAGGTGCTCAGTGAGGGCCAGCTGAAGCGCAATTCTTTTGCTAATAGACACAGTTTCTCTAATGAGCAAAATGTGAATTTATACAACCAGTGGCCATGGCCATGGACAATGACTGTGCAGACTGTGTGAGGAAGAAGACAAGTTGCAGAAGGGGTCATGCATAAAGAAGAGAATCAAGAAGAAGGAGCTGCCTGGGGCAAAAATGCTGAGAATGAATTGCATTAAATAATGCAGTCATTCTTGGTGCCTGATGAATACACGAACAGGCCTAATGTGACTTCATACATACCCAGACATACATTCACCTACAGGGTGAGTTGTTAATACGGACACACACTAAACTAATGTCCAACAGTAAACATTACACGAGACTCCCAAAATTGTAAGTGTAAGCAAAATCTTCACATGGTGTATGACTTGATTTTAATTAATAATAGAGATGTTTCTCTAAGTTAACTGATTAAACAACTCATATAGGAGGAGATGCCAGCGTGTTTTGGAAACAGCGTAGTTCCCACATTATTCAAATCATAAACATAAAATAAAGCAGCTAGGCATCTTCTAGTGATCATTTTTTATTGTATCATGTGAGCTGCAGTGGACAATATGGTAGCACTGCAGAGGACCTTTAATGTTCTGCCTTTCTACTTTGTCTTTAATATCATCTATCCATGACCTGGGCACATGAATTAAAAACCTGCAACAAAATTGCAGCAACTATATCAGTTACAAATAATGCATGTGTGCTTCCTTTTGTAAAAGAGAAAGACAGTATGTGAGGTGGCATCTAGAATTCTGCATACATACTTGTGTGTCTCATCTCAAATGAGTCATTAGCATGTTCCACATTCAAAGGAAAACAACACAAATGTCCTCAAACAACTTAAGAAATGCCCGATAGGGTACCACCTTTAGATTGCCCTGAAATAGGTGACATGAAGAAACCATTACTTTTATGGGCTTGACCTGATCTCTCATAAAATTTTCTTCTGTGAAGCCTCGATATAATGTTAATCCTGGAGACAACGAGAAAGGGAAATGTTACCCTACCAGCTTTAAATGTGACCCCAAAGCACATACGTTTATTGGCCTCATAAACCCAATGCAACCACAGCATCCACCAGTCAGGAACAGGAGCGGTGACACTGGATGTCATGTCCCTGGTAGAGACATCACAGTTACCACTGACGCTGTCACGCAATCTTTCCGGGCATCTTCCCCTCTGCAAGTCACCACACCAGCCACTCCAGGCAGCAGCCAGACATGTGGCCCCTGTTCACCATTCACTAAGGCCCTGTCTGGAAGAAAGGCTATACACCGATCCAGCTCTCTTAACGTTCGAGATGAGGACTGTACCCAGTAACTGAATCCCAGGGCTGCTAGAAACGCGCTCATTCTTGCGAGGAATGGTGTCTACCTTAAGATGTCTGTCTATAGGGTTGGTTTTGAATGTGAATTTATTTGTAATTCCCAAGTTCTGGTTTTCTGTCTTTCCTTCCTCACTGGCTCTATAAAGGTATAGAGGAAAGAGGGTGGCACAGGTCTTGGAGAATTGTAGTAGCCAAGGGTTGCTCACTACATCCGGGTCTCATCATTAACCAGCCTCCATGCCCAAAATATGGAGCCGCGCAATAAACACCTGGCAGGAGACCTAAGTACAAGAGGCACCGTTTTTGTCTTGAAAGTTAGCCTACCTACCTTTCCAGAAAGGGTGCTCGAAGATGAGGGCACAGAGAGCTGTTAGCAACTCCCCTCCCCCTGTTGTCTCCTCCCTTCCTTCCGCCTCCTCTCCCTGCCCCCCACTCCCACTCGTCTCCTGATGGCAGCCTGGGCCAAGTTTGTTGCTCGCAGCAGTAAGACTCAAACACTTTCCTGATCTGACTGTTTTCAAACAGACTCGGCTCCTGTGAGCCTTACCAGCTGTGACTAATAGCAAAGAGAAGGGAAGAAGAAGCTTCTGGGGCCTGCAGGCTTCAGACAGGCAGGCTCTGGGGGAAACAAGAGAAAGCCATTAACTAACCACAGTGTTATCTTGATTCTCTCTGAGAAACGAGCCAGGGACGCCTAATGAACTAGCCTTAACGTTTCAAACTGAATGTGCCTCTGGGAACTCTACCAGAACAAACAGTGTGACAGATCAATGCTTGGTTCCTATATCAAGAGGAAAGGTTATTCGCTCCTCTAAGGAATTAGGAGATTAGTATATCTCTATGATATACTTTCTCTCCTTTTAAAATTTAACTTTTCTTAGCATATTAAAGGATAAGTCGTGGAAAGTGGTGGGAGGGGCTACCTAGAGGTAGAAACATTATTTACACATCCTGGTTTTAAAGTTCACTCATGATAGGTGGCATTTCTGTAAGATGTAATGACGTTTCTTTCTGTGCTTTCTAGATCATGACTCAATTTTTTGTTGCTAGTGCTCCATGCAAGCTGGGCCTTTCAAATAAAACTATGCAGCCTTCTGAGCCTTATACTGAGATACAGGTCAGGAAGCAGGCAGGCAGGTCTCACCATTTCAGTTCCAAAAACCCCATGTGGAGACTACCAGAGATTTTCCACAAGGGACTAGGTTTCTTAGACAAATCCTCCCAACTGTTGGTTTTCTGAGAGGCTTAATGGCACCAGTTATTATTTTGAAGAATTTCTTGATATGAAGCGATGTAAAATAGCAACGTCTTGTCTCATCAGTTGGCAGTGACTGAGATTGGAGTGTGTTTTATAAGTGTCACCGGTGAGTGACTGGAGGAAAAGCCAACTGTACCATTGTAGGAAACCAGTTTTGGAGTCCTTCATTAATATATATATATATGTGTGTGTGTGTGTGTGTGTGTGTGTGTGTGTGTGTATGAAAAGAAAGTAAGGAAAAATGGTTCCACTTCATGCCCCAGTGCAGGAAGCCCTTGTTCAAATCAGATTCACACATGAACCGTGCTTATCTTTATTCTTACAGAGGATTTTTATTGTTTTAGGTTGTAGAGATTTTTTTCTTTTTTTGTTCTTTCTCTCTTTTTTTTTGGTGGGCAGCGGTGCAAGTTTTCAGCCAGGACATCCTGTAGTGATGGTAATTTGGTTTCAAAAAACCAGTAAATCTCCTGGTATCTATTCTACTTAGATTCTCAACTATTCCTTTGGAGTGGCATTAACAGCTGAGTTCCTTAACAGAGGAAGGCACTGTACGAGAAGAACTTACCCAGAATAGAGCTCTTTGTCACCTTTGATCCCTCACCATGCCTGCCTGTTTGTAAAGCTAATTATCGAACAGTAGTTAAGGTTTCTGTGAAAACATGCAGTTTAGAGTATGTAAGGTTCTATGAAAAATTTACTCTTTCAAAGACTTAAAAAATGTATAGTTTGATCCAACAAATCACATTTCAATAATTTTTCTTAGGAAGTTATCGAGAATATATGCAAAACTTTACCTAGGAGACCATTTATTATAACAGTAGTGATGTTAGAATATGATTTTTTAAGCTAATTATTACCTCCCTCCTCCTGTCACAGAATCACTGTCTTACAAAGTTTCTCCTTTCTTTCCCTTGATAAAGGATCTGCTGATCAAACCAGTTCTTTGTAAAAATAGCATATTTAGATGAATTTAACTTGGATTATTATTCTACATTAGTCTATTCCAGATACCATAAAAAAGCACTGTAGGCTGGGTGGCTTAATGATAGAGGTTTACTTCTCACAGTTTTGCAAAATGGGAAATATAAGATTGAGGACCTGGAAAGCTAGGTTTCATTGTATGTCTCTTGTGATGTTTATGTTTTGCCATCTTGCTGTGTGTTCATGTGATCTCTTTTTTTGTGGTAAGATGGAGGAGACAGAGATAGAGAGTAGGAGGGAGAAAGAAAGGGAGGGAGGGAGGGACCACTGGGACCCTTCTGGCATCTCTTCCTATAAGGACATTCTGTTGGATCAGGGCCTCATCTTTTCGACCTCACTGAAGCTTAATTATTATACTTAGTTAGAGGCCCCCATCACCAACTACAGCTACATTGGAGATTTGGGTTTCAACATAGGAATTTTCAACCATTATTCAGTGTATTACTCAGCTTTCCCATCGCCGAGCACAATTCTGGTCACCCACAACAGAAAGGAGGAATGGTTTAATTTGGCTCATTTTAAGAAGGGATTCACTCCTTGGTCAGTTGGCTCCAGGGCTGAAATATTCCAGAAAGCCAGCATGAAGCAAAGCTGCTTGTTTCACGGTGCCTGGGGACCAAAGCAGGGAGCAAGCAGTGTCAGAGAGCAAGGGGCCGGCCGGAGACCATCACAGATCTCAAGGCTACAGTTCCATGACTCACTCAGGCTCTTACAGGAGTGTGTACAACGGATTCCTGGGGTGAATCCCAAAGACAATAAGACCGCTCTACCCTAACATTGTGTCCAGGTCCAGCACTGAGTTTCCTAGCTAGAGTAAGTTTTTATTAACCAGTCAGTCTTAGTATAAGTATTTCAAAGACATTTTACTGAATCTCAAATATGATTGAAAATTGGATCAAAAAGTCTTCTCACCAATAGCCTGATGAGAATTCTCTTCGTTGCCTTTCACACAGATAGTAGGAAAACTTTGTCTCTCCCTTTAACTAGCTGTGTGACCAGGTATGCACCGCCCATACCTTTGTATATCTTGGTTTCTACATCTTCAAAGAGAAGAAATTAAGCCAGACATTTTCTTACATTTCTTTAACCTATAAATTTCATCTCTCTATGACTCCCTGTTACATCTGTGTTTTCACATCATTTATACAGTTGTCAAAAACACAATGTCAGATACAAATGTCAGTAATGATACTGTGGTAAATAGCATTTTTACAAGATTCACAGTTATAAAATTGTATGCACAAAGAATTTATTATGCATGAGTATTTATTTTTATCACTGTGTTCACTTATACTGATTCTTATGGATTATTGTTATAGTCAACAGAAAAAAATATATAGAATCCATTTTATTTCAGTCCCTGAGGTTGGAAGCCAATGGAATGAAATATAACTCAAGTTTAAAGGAGAAATTGGATCCATATTTGGAATTTCAGCAAGACCAGGAACAAGGAGGAACATTCCAGGAATATAGAGTAATTCACTTTTATGGGTGTAATATTAGAAAACATATTTCAAAATCTGAGTCTTATTAATAATCTTTATACTAATATTTACTGCTTAGCAATTTCCTCTATGTCATAAAACAATGACATTTTTCTTATATGCTCCAAGTATCAATTATATAAACAAATCAGTAAGAACATAAAATGAAAATGTGAAAAATATAAATATCAGGCTTTATTTTAACAGATCTTGAAAAAATCTTAAAAGATAAAAGTTATCAACTTTGGTTTGACCCAGGTTATTCTACAGTCCGCTAGATTTATAAAAGTACAAGTCACTGCTGGGCACATTGGAGGAGTTGAAATGACCAACCTCCGAAGGTTGCAGTTCAGTAGTGGGTAAAATCATCCCTGGAGTCAAGACTCTAAAAAACATTCCAGGATCCTTAGAGATCAAGGCTTCCATTCAAGTGTTTAGTGCTTTAATAGGTAATTACTTTAAAAAACACTCATTAGACAGTCGCCATTAATATACCCCACTGGGCATAGATAGCTCAATTTATGAGGCTTCCTGGGATTAGCTTTTGTGTAGTTTTTAAAAATGTTTAATAAATACTTTTTGAACCCTGTTTCTCACTGTATCTCACTGTGAGCCTGTTTGCAATCAAAGTTGTAGGCCCAGCATACTCTGTGCTAGACTCTAGGTAACTGTGAGTTGCACTAGGGTAAAGTAGATTTTAAGATAGCAAGAATCGGAATCAATGAGGACCAAAACATAACACTTCCATAATGGGGAAATAAGTTAATTTTAAGCATGAGGAAACATCTAGAAACATACTCTCAAGATAAAGCTGTGTAAAAAGGAAGTTTTATCTGGACAATTATCCAGAGAAATGAGGCTGGATAGATAACCAATTTGGACAGGCCTAACCTGAGGCAGAAAATCTGTAGTTCAATTATCTGATTACTCTATCTACACAGCTTCCTACTTTCATACACAATTACCAGCTACCTTCTTGATTTTAGTTTGCAAAAATGGCTATGTACTTCATGATGACCCTGTAAAGTAGAGACTGCACTCAGATCTTCTTCACCGTGCACGAGCTGTGTCACGTTGTGTCCAAGGGTTCCTCAGGGGTTCCACAGTGAGATATCCAATGCCACCCAACAGTAAATGACCTCCAACCTTTCTTTGTAATATAAATCTACTTCTACTTTATTTTTATCCTTGACAGTTATTACTAGCTGATGTTTTAAATTGTATTCATTGTTGCTATCTTGCATTTATTTTCTGTCATTGCATACTTAAAAGCAAACTTTGTGAATGCAAAGCTCTTTCTGCCTTGTTCACCTAAATTTCTAATGGCTTGGATATTTGACACATAGGGTAGGTTTTCAGTATATATTTGCCATAGGATTATTGAACGAAGGCAAGAATGAGTGAAGGGCATGGAGTTGACTCGTCTCTCCCTTGAGAATGGCGTTACCTCCCTCAGTGCTGTTCGTAACACACAGAAGGAAAGTCTAATTCTAAATTATTTCTCTACGTATTGCCCAGGACAGATATTCATTTCTTCCCTTTCCTGTGTTTGCTTCCTGATTGCAATTAATGAGAGAAATGAAAGTTTTCATGAGTTGAACCCTTGACATCTCCTTCACTTTTCCTTAATGTGTAAAAGGCTAAATACATCTCCAGGAAATAGTTATGCCTGGCACTCCTTTGATTCCCAACAACCTTCCACCCACCTCCTACCCACAAAACAGTTATTTATTTAGATTCTGTGATTTTATTTCTCTAGTGTATGTGTATTTCACTTGGTGGGTCTGCTTACAAGAGAGAAATACCTCTTTAGTTTGTGCTTATGTGTGTTGTTTTTCTTTGTCTTCCTTCCTCTTTTTCTTTTTTTTCCTCAGAGAAGATAATCAGGTTCTCATGTTACTACTAAGTGTTCTAGCGATGGAAATAGGTTGCCACATGAGGTCATTGCTGTGTGGATGAACTTGTAGACACTGACATATCAGAGAGCATCTAAGGGAAATATTATAGGGGCCATCAAGGACGTTTCAAATTTCCTGATTGCATATATTAAAACAGGATAAGCTCCAATTACTGGAGTACTTGCTGTAATATAATGGAGAATTGGAGCTACATGTGGATTCTGATCTCTATAAGCAGTCAAGTGTCTCCAAAAATATGAAAATAAAGTTAACTACCTCCAGTTGGAAGAAAGGAAAGTTCGGAAACCAGGCTGTATCATTTGAGGCAAGAGAAAAGTGTTCAATGTAGGTTTGTAGCTTTTCACCAATTACAGTGTGGACCTGAAAAGCATAGTTTCGGATTTCTTTTTCCTGGTGGTAAGTCAGATAAGACATGGTAACTTAGCCTTAATGGTTTTAAACCTTTCTCTCTGTGACCATAAAGTGACCATTTACAAATTGGGATGTGTTACTTACCTGAGATCCAGTTGCTCCCAGACCTGTCAATACAAGTAGGACTTCCAGCTAAAACAACAGCAGTCTCAGACAAAAAGTTTCTCACCGTCTGCAGGAGAGAGGTTGTACCCGGAGACAGCTGCTTACAACAGCTGTCTACTTACACAGCCATCTTAGGGGAGAATGATTAATGAACTCACTTGGGCTGTGAGGAGCCCAGTTCACTGATCCATAGTTGCAGCACAGGTATTGATGTGAAACTAATGAGAAATTTGATGCTCAAATTTGAATGTTTATTCCAATTACCAACCAACAGATCCAAACTTTTTTAAGACTTCAAGCATTAACCTTTTGTTAGGAATGAGCGATGTCAAGCTGTGGCTATTTTGCTGTGTGCTAAAATTTGCAGCCCGAAGTGATTGAAGTCCCCTTTGACAAATGGCGTTCCTCCTATGCAGGCAGCTTTCTTGAAATTTCACGTTCAGGTTTTAGCCGACACAGGAAGGAGAGAAAGAAGGAAGTGCCTGTTGTGAGCCTGTCTCACAAGCAGCTACTTAGCACAAAATACACGTATCTGACGAGGAGTCCTTCCCCGCAAAAAATTAACCTTACCCTAGACTGGAAATGTCTCAGTGTGGGACTCATAACAGGGGCACAGGGATGGGAAGTCTTTTGTATGTTCATCAGATACCACTTAAGTTATCATACACAGCCCTAACTTTCTCCTTTTATGAGAAATACTAACTAGCTTGACTTTATCCCTGAGAAAGTACAAACAAGGAAAACCTGAAAAAAAAGCAGAAAAGATTCCCATAAAAGACTGAAAGAATACAAGCTCCAAAAGAAGACTGCAATGATTTGCAGCAAATATATTTCAGATCAATACATACATATATTAATTATCTACTTCTGCTCCTGTCTTGCATGCACAATAGATACCGTTAATCAAACGAAGGCCCTTTTTTACACTAGCCAGCACAAGACTGATGTTCTACCTTCAACATGAAGATATGGACAGCATATCCAACAAAGCCGAGAGCAGGACAGGTGAAATCTATTTACCAGTCCAGACTGGGCGGGATCAGGAATCTTACATTCCTGCTTTTCCTTCCCTCTGCTCCCTCCCTCAGGCTTCTCATTGGTGAGGCCCTCCCTGACGACTGAAGGGAAACAGCCTACACCTTGCACATCACATCATTCTCCTGTGCCTGAGTTTTCTCTGCTTACATTTCACTCAGTCATTTATTTCTCTCTCTACACCTAGCCCAGCACGTGAGTCTCATAAGAAAAATGACTTCCATTTGCTTACTTATGAATCAATAACAACTAGATGGGCGCCTCACTCAGAATTGATGCTCAAATAGGTGAAGAAATGAAGGGATAATTTTGTAATAATACTACTATGCACGTTTTGTGGGAAAATAATTGAACAGATTCCATGTGTGTCTTTATCTTGTATGCTTGCACATGTTTGTGTGTGTGCGTGCGTGTATGTGTGTAAGAACCCAGGGCCACTGCACTGAGACACATCATTAGATCTGTTTATAGAATTTTTATTTTGAGACAAGGTCCCTGTACTCACTAGGTTGCCCAGATTTGGCTTGAACTTGCAATCTGTCTCCCTCGGCTTCCCGGAATACTGAGATTATACGGAGATGGGCAAAGTTTTTGAGTGTTGATTACAATGAAGTGTAAAGAGAAAATCAGAGAGGATTCATGAATCACACTGAAGAGAGATATGAGCACTTCTGAAGTCCCTCCCAAAGGGCAGGCAGTGTAGCTATTCATCCAGAGACTTAATGTCAGGAGTAAAAATTCACACTGTTTCATTAAAGCCACTGAGCACCGCCCACAGACTCACGGTTGTGGTCAAATTCAAGCCAGTGGTTCTTCTGGAGCTAATGCTGAGGATACTGCTGTTACCATTTGTGTTCATCTATCCTAATTGAAACGTGAGCGGGACTTCTGCGTACGCTTGCCACTGAGTGTTTGCCGTTGTCATGGCATAAGCTGTATTCTTACAGTAAAGATCCTTTCAAAGTTAAGGCAAATGCTTTAGACTACTAGAATGTCATCTTGAAAATGGCAACTTCACTGCTGGAAATGGGGTTGTGATGTGCAGAAAGAGTTAAAGTGTTCTTCCAGAGGAGCCTGACTCTAAGCCAGGATATGGCATTAAGCACAGAGAGAATTGGGCTGAATAATCCCTTTAGACTCTTTAAGGTGCTGAGCTGACATTTTGATATGCTGCAAGTTGGCAAGTCAACGTTTCATAGTTTATCTTCAAATTCCACATTTTAAAAGCCTTATTTCCCTCTTCCAAAAGAGACTATACCTGCCACTACCCTAAGCATTACTTACACAAAATTGGATATCATTTCTGTTAGTTCAATAAAGGAAAATCATTTAATATCCCAAATAGTGTGGAAAAAGGAACCCCATTTCTACTTACAATTTACCTTTTAAATTTCATAATAGTTGGAGAATTTTGTAAGAGCAATAAATTAGGAAAAGTTAGCAAGATATAAAGTAGCTTTTTAAAACAGCACTTTTGAAAATAAATTTAATGGTTGAAAATGAGTTTTAAAATCAGTTGGGGCTATTTTATGAAGTTTCATTACAGATGTCAAAATATAATTCTTTTTCTATGCTTAATCAGGCGGGCTACTGAGAATATTTCCCTGCTAGGATTTCAAAATTTAATTGAAAGGGAGTCTTCAAATCTAACTAGTACATTGTGAGAGCTAAAGGAAGATACATCAGTGGAGGGTTAGCAATGAGAAAACAAGTATGAAAGTTTTTATACATGTGATAGTCATAATAAAGAATCAGCAGAATTAGGTTTATAAATTGATCGTCCAGTCATTCTCTCCCCTTACCTGGTAATTCTCTAGTCATCCAGAAAGGCTCTCCCGTTCCTCAGCCTAGGTTTCTTCTCCTCCATATCCCATCAGTATCTGTGGCTTCTCTTTGAAACAGAGTTCAGCAGGAGCAGAATCAGGCATTGCCTGGGACAATCCTTCCCAGCACCTGAGCACCATGACCACGGGGCCGTCTCCACTGTACTGAAGGACCTCCAGGGGCTTAAATAAAGTAGGCACTCACAAAACAGAGTCTGAATACAAGCAAGAGACTTGACTCTGATTTGCCAGGTTCCCAATGCAATGCCCCGTTAGCCTGTACCCTGTGACCCCAAATGGTTGGAATTTATGGTCTAATCCATGACTTGGTGTGATACAGCATGTCCCTAATTTGCTCCAACTCAGTGTCTTTCTTGTAGAAATGGAATGAACAAAACCGCTCATAGCATCTGAGGTATATTCTAGGATGTTCCAAGAGCTGCTTGATAGGATAAGCATGCTTTGCCATCGGCTTACAAGAGACATTGTTTGTGAAAGAACACAATTGCCCCCATTTGCAAATAGAAAATATTTAGATTTGCAGGGCCATGGCTTCTTCAAGATCTTGCTTGCAAAACCTGCGGTGCATGGTAATTTTGCTAACTCTGCTCATCAAGTAAACTGTAAGCAGCCAGGACACAAAGCATAGCAGACGACCACAGCCCTGTGCATCTGCAGAGCAGAGAATCTTCTACCACTAATAACAAAAAATAAAATTGCTAATGTTTATGTCCAACTTTTCATGTATCTGATGATGATAGAAAGACATCTGCTGGAATAGACTTTATCTAGAGAATTGTCTACTATACATGGAAGTATAAATACTATTATGTTTTTGCTTCCTTCAAAGCAATGGGATACAATTAAAATCGAAAATTCTGACTGTGCAAAGCCACCAATTTTTTTGTGCCTGAGACATTGTTTACTACTGAAAACATGAGCTCCTATTCCTATTTCCCATTTTTCTTCTGCTTAATGTGTGTATGTGTATAGTGTTTCCAGATTTGAAAGGCTTCCTTTGCCTTTGTAGCATAAGTGTGCATACACACACACACACACACACACACACACACACACACTTGAGATAAAGTGCCTGATCCCCTCATTTTTCTTCTGCTTAATGTGTGTATGTGTATAGTGTTTCCAGATTTGAAAGGCTTCCTTTGCCTTTGTAGCATAAGTGTGCATACACACACACACACACACACACACACACACACACACACACTTGAGATAAAGTGCCTGATCCCTTCTTTGGTTTTCGCTCCTCTGCTAGGTCAGGGGTCCCTCTCTGAGGAGTTTCCCTCCGTACCAGCACTCATGTGGAACCTGTTTGCTGGCGTGCAGCCCGCACACTTGAAAGGGAATGCCATGGAGATGGGCTGCCCTGCTGCCCTTGCAACCAAAAGGGAGCCCTGTGGGGAGTACCTGGCAGGGCTGTTTCTCCTGTTGGTCGCATTGTGGTTGTTCACTTCAGTGGTTCTGTTTTAGCTGTGTCCTTGTATTCTTCACTGACCATTGGAAGAGGCGATTGTTTTCTTGCTCCAGCTTCAGAGGCATTAAACCCTTCACCTTGACTTCACTTAGAAAGCAAAACTAGGGAAGGAAGAAAAAGGAGGACAGAAAGAAATAACAAAGTGCCTTGACGCTCTTATCATGAGGGTAATTATTCTGTTCACAAACACAGGACGTTGGAAGCTGTGTGCTAGCTGCGAGGATTTCCGTTTACAGTGTATCTGGCCTTCTTGCTCACTATGGGGTGATGCGATTTTGCTATTCATTTCTAGCTTTGTAGGTCATGAAGCTTGGTGAGCAAGCATCCTGGTTATGAAAATCACGTCTTCTGAGAGGAAGACTCATCTACCTTTTTGATTATGGATAAATCTCAGCAAATGAGTAATCCTAATACCTTTGCATGGTATAGAACTGACTAATGTTTACCAGAAGAATAATGCTAATGTTTTAAAATAAATTTTTCTTTATTCTCATGGCAAGTATGTTTTTGCTTTTGTTCTTGTTTTTGTTTTTGTTTTTTGACATTTCATGATGGGTTTAATTAGGTAATTCCAGGGGATGAAAAAAACCATCAAAACAAATTCTTATGATATCATCTGATACGTCCAATTACATGACTATGATGTAGCAAAAACAGTTACGAACTTATATATGCCTATTTACATTATGTGCTCTAAAGTATCAAGCTAGTTAACTATATCTGAGCAGATACGTTATGACATGGATTAAACAATTTTTCATTACTCTTTAGAAAGAACGCAGTCAAACTTTTAATGGAAATAAGATACAAGGGAGGCACTTTCGAGGTCAAGAGAAGAGAAAGCAGAGGACACTATTCATGGGAAATGTTCACGAAAATCTACGCGTATCTTTAATACAAAGGCTTTTCAACAAAATTTTCTTGCAAGTTTTCAAAACTAACCATGCAAGCAATTTAAGAAGCTTTCAGGAACAATGGCTAATATTTATCAAAGTAGCAAAGCATAGGAAAGTTTTATAAGCACCTTGGCTGCTAGTATATATTTAATACTGTTTTCATTTGGTTTTAACAGATCTATCACAGTTGCAAAGATACCTTCTAGAAACTTCAGAAGATTAACTATTAACCTTGGACAAAAGATCAGATATCTAACATTTCAGATTAGATAATTAGAGGCCACATTTCCTTTATATGTTGCAGAAAGATGAGTTGAATTTTGAAAGAAAATCTTTCTATTTGAGCTTTGTTAACAAAGGCAAGTTTGTGTACTCCAGGGCAGGCCCAGGGGATTTCTGCTAAGAGAGATGAAATGATTGGGCTGAAATCCACCTACATCGGCAGGCCCTTTGTCCAGGTTATGCATCCCTCCCGGGGTTTCTCCTTTTGCCTGGGAAAAAATCGGGCACTGGTCAAGCGGAGGCAGATCAAATGAAACAGGGATGAATCTCTACACCCACAGCCAGGGCCTCCAGTGCGATAAAAATAGACAATGCATGGGAGGAAGCACTTCAGCAATTGTGAGACGCTGTTGTTATTATAATTATAATCTTCGAATCTTGAAGACATTTTGGTGGTGACTGCCCTAGTTTTCCTCCCCTCTGGAGAAAGTAATCGGAGAGGTGAGCTAGTCTCCCGCCTACCTATATGTTTTTAAAGGATGCAAATGTGAAAAAATTGCAGAATCCATTTTTTTTTTCTCAACTTGGGTGGAAGTTGCTGTTTACACAACTCAGTTCAGAAACTGGCGAAACTACTGTAGTCAGACCTAGGTACTCAATTGCTTTGGAACTCTTCAAATTTGGCACTCCATGTGTTTTGACATGCAGGTTTTGTCCTCTTACTCTTGCTTTGTTTTTCATCTGATCATGATTTGGCACCCTTGATAGCCAAAAGAAAGCGTTTTGTAGTTATAATTTTTGGTTCTATTATTATGCCTTTTGAAAATTAATGTCAAGTAGGATACCACTGTACATCACATCTAACATGAACCCATGAAGATTTAGAAGGAAAACATGAACACATGAGCATGCATGACATCAGGATTCATTTTTGTACATAATTTGTAAAAATCCTTGGTCCTAGGGATGTAGGGATGTCCTGCATCTTACACACAACTTCAGTTAGAGCGTAATACTGTGTAGGTTGAAGAGATCATCCATGATTTATAACACCATGGCAAAATTATTGGATTAACTTGCCCAAAGGAGGGACAAACTTGAAGCCATCAACTTTAACAAATAAATTATGCTTAACATAGCGAGAACAAAGTTTTCATGTCCTAAGATCCCAGCCCAAAAGGATTTGTCTTTGGATCTGGTTAAACACCAAGATAAATCTTCAGCTAACAGCTTTGTTCCTCAACTTCGCAGTAACATCTGGCCAATTTTAACTTGTGGCTAGAGGTTTAAACCATGAAAAATCCTGTGGTTCCAGTAATTTCCACCCGGAAACCATGAGCAGCAGAGTGACATGTAAATGAAAAATGTTTAGGAGAGTTTATTTTTATTTCCAAATTGGAGTGGAGTTTGGATAATATACATGGAATAAATTGGCATACTAGATGCACATAGAGCTCAAGAAGAGGAAAGGTTGAAGGCTTCCCTTTCTATGAAAAATATTCTTTTGTGATTCATAGAATTTTCATGGCTGGAAGAGAGGAATCATATAGCCAATCAAGCACAGTTTTCGCTGGGAAGAGCTAACGTTTTCTAAGTAGGATTGCTACTTGCACTGAATCCAGACCACACCCTTTGAACTTAACATTATTATTCCCTTTTAAACGACAAAGTAAATGAGGCTCTGGGTGATTTCAAAGAAATAAAACTTCGGAAATGCATAACTTTCCTCCTTGAGACACAGCTACACAAATGGAACTTGAATGTACCCATTGTCCCTATGGCCCCTGCCATTGTTGCACCTGTCTCAGAACTTGACAACACCTGCGATTTAGACAGGAGAATAAGCACATGGCCAACTCCTCCCGGGCCCGCGTGGAAGTCTGTTCTCATCATCCCCACACCATTAGCTCTGATGTTGGGACTTGTCACAAACAAGGTTTCTTTGCAACAGTTTGTTCTCAAGGTTGGTGGCCTCCAGTCAGGGCTTATCTGTAAGTTACTTCTCAGGAGCGGGGCCAGATCAATACTGTATTCTTTCAGACCTCTCTAAGCCCAGCGGGGAAGGCAATCACTGTGGTGCAGCTCCCTGCACCTTCAGGAGCAGATCGATATTCTGACAGCGAGGAGCTTTGTTCCTTCCCCAGCTTTAAGATGTTCTGCAAGCTCTACATGATTGCTTAAAGGCTTGCTTTCCCTTCCCCCGTATGACAACATTGCTCTCGCCCTGATCTTCCTAATACTATCACTGTAATTGCCTTGACACGAAATAACAGCACAAACCCAGTGTGCTTGGGGGGTGAGGGGTTTTATCTTTTGTGAATGGCTCTATTAGGAAAGGGTGTTGATTTGCCTTTAATATGCAGCCAGAAATTTAACGTGAACTTGCACTTACACTGGTTTGCAAAACCTACTGAGATGATTTTGCCTGTGGGAATCATATAGGGGACTGTTTCAGGGGAGAAGAAGTAAACTCCTAAGCTAAGGAATATTAGCTTAAACTTTACGCATCTCGAAGCCCATTATTGTTAGCCCAGACTGCCACAACAATTGTCTTATGAGGGCTCTGTGCCTTATTTATATTTTAAGTGATGCTGGGTAATATGACGTATTTATTTGACTGTTTTCAGCCAACATTCCATTAAGTAGTAAATAGCACAAACGCTCAGAAATTTCCTTTTTTCCAATTCTTGTTTTTGTTGCCTGCAAGGCAGTTATTGTTTTAATATGAATTTTGACCATATCTATCTCTCCTCTTTCTCTTGTTCTCATCTCCCCTCACTCATAAAAATATGAAATTTGTTTTCTAGCATAGTTGTCCCTGGGAATCCATGCCGGCATTGGTTCCAGGACCTGTAGATTCCAAAATTCTCGGATGCTCAAGTCCCACATACATGAAGGTGTACTGTTTGCAGAGAACATAATGAAAATTCTCTTGTATATTTTAAATCATTCTTGGACTACTTATAACACCTAATGTAATGTAAATGCCATATCGAATTTTAATACTATACTTTTAAGGGCTCACTGTCAAGAAAAAGGCTGTCAAAGTTCAGCTGAGATGTAGATTCTTTTCAAATATTGGCTGACTACGCAGTATAGGCACATTATGCAGTAACATTGAAAACACAGAGTTTGAATGAAAACCCACTACTTGGCTTAAAGCATAAAAGCCAAGCATGCTAGTCCACATTCAGTTTGCCTCAAATACACCTCTAATTCTTGTTCTCCTAGGACATCTCCTCATAGCTGTCTGCCCATCACTGGCCCTGGTTTCCAGAATGTTCTTGGTTGGGACCCTTGTCTCAAAATGTCCTCCCGCCCTTCCCAGACACACAGGTGCTTTACTTTTCTTTGTTCCTCTATATCCTTCTTACTCTTTAAGAGTCTGGCACCATCGGAACATTTCTGGGAACTATCAGATATTGGTTTATCCCAGTGGGTTATAAAAGAGCATGGCACTGCGACTAGTTAGGCCTCAGATTCTAGGGTACTTGCTGAGCCCTCCAACATCCACCAATGGTTTGCATACTAGTATAACTGGGATGAATTCCAAGCTGTCCTTACTCGTCATGTTTTTTCACTAGCACACTGAAATATATTTTAGGAATGATTGGGGAAAAGGAGGCTGCAGTGTTCGACTGCAGCTTTTGTGGAGCTTAACTTCTATGGCTCTGAGATCACCTACGAGTGAGCGCTGCACAGTGCTCAGCACCGGAGTCATAACATCCCCCATTGCATCGTTTTGACTCATTGTGTCATCCACAGACTCCGTAAAATATCTTGAGGATATCACGAGACACAAGAGCAATATTTCTTAATATGTTGGCTGGTAGTAAGCATTTGAAAAATAGAAACCATATATATCTACGCTTTCTACACGCACTATGACTGTGAAAATACCAATGCCAGAGGAAAATAAATCAGAGCATCTCAAGTATTGCAAAACTAATTAGATGCATTGTCACTTCATGTGGCAGATGCACCAGAAGCAGTTGCGTGAGTGAGTACTTCTTTAGGGTTTAAGTAAGCACTTCTTTCAGGTTCAATAGCGAAGTCTGACTCCTGCATATGTTGGCTTGCTAGGATAAATAATCAGAAAGTCTAGCTGAGATATGCCGACGCTTGAAGCTATTACATATAGGTAGGAAAAGAAACCAGCTTGTCAGAAATTTGACCATCTTCAGGGGAATAATTAGTTTTAGTCATTTAAACCGTTCAGAGTGACAGCCACAGGACAATGTAATGGTGTGAGAAACAAAATGTAACACGTAAAATGTGTGCAAATGAGAGTCAAAGGTAAAGAGAAGGAGATGGAGTAGATTATCTTCTGCATGCTCATGTAAGTTGATTGCTACTCAGATAATAATAAGTACTTTCAAGCACAATACTTTACTACTATAGAAGTTACAAGCAGCATGGACAAGATTTTTATGAAAATTAAAAAAAAAAACATTTGTCTTGGACATACACAGAGGTGACAGAAGTGTAGAGGAGGGCAAAACTCATGGTAGATATTTTGCAGTAGGGAAGAGGACCAAGAGACAAAGGGGAGGGTAAGGGGATGAAAAATAATTAAGATGTGTTTTGTACATGTACCAACTCTCCACAATGCATGCAATCATTACATACTGAAAACATTAACTGACCCAAAATTTTTAAAACTTGCTATACAGGACAAAACAGGTTTCTGACAAACTCTGAGGCCCATCAGTGCAGAAGTTCAAAACATGTTAAAATTAGAGCTTCATTTGTAGTTGTTAATGTAATAGTGTACACACATCTTGAGGAAGAAATAGACTTCCTCCTTTCCTCTGTTCAGTCTATCTCTCCCTCCCTCTCTCTTCCTGTCCAAAATTCTGGAAATCAGAAGTTTTATCAAACTTCTCAATTTGAGTACTGTTATGGTTTGAAACTAAAATGTCCCCCCAAAGGCTTTGTAGGGAAAGAGTGGAGCTTTTGATGGGCAGTGGTAACCTAGGAGTGCGATACTCATCTGTGAATTGGTCCACTGACGAGCTCATGGCTGATTGTCTTGGGGGAAGTGGTCGGGTTGGAAGAGGTAGGCTGGTGGGGATGTGACCCAGAAAGTTATGTTCTCAGCATGGGCTCCTCCATTTTGTCTTTGCTTCCCGGCCTCCATGCTGTTTTTACCTTAGAGATGGCTGCCTATGGACCGACACCACTGACACTGTGAGCCACAAGAAACTTCTTCTCCTTGAAATTGCAGGGGTCAGGCATTTTGTTTCAGCAAAGAGAACGCTGACTAATATAGTAACTTAGGCAACTTCATCAGAAAATGGATTGAACATGCTAGAACTTGGAGTTCATGACTTTGGGGATCCATTTACTTTTAGAATATTTTCTCTTTGGTATAACAGCAATAATTGAAACTATTTATCCAGGATCCCACTCCAGCTGGACATAAATATGCCATATAAACTTCTTTTCGTTTTAAGAATGAAAAGTGCTATACCAAAGGTAGTCATGGATACCAACATTTCCTCAAGTCTCTCACATTGCTTGCCTGCTATTTGTTACTAATGCTACTTATTAAGCAACTATTATGAGCTAGACACAGTTTTTAAAATGCCTTTGCACAGGTATCTCTTGACTGACTGTACCATGTTTCATCATTCAGAAGAACGTGTTTTTAGTGTGATTTTAAAGTTTCATTTTTACTTTTTCCAAGTTTACTCAGTAAAGTTTATTCATTCCAATGCTAGTAATGACACCTCTTTAACACTTAATTTGGTATTGCAGTTTTTGACAAGTGAAGCCCGTAAATCAGGCTGTCTTGAATATGGACTTTTTCAACCCAAATAATCTAATTACCCCAGAAAAATGAATCTAACAATATAATTAAGCACCTACTCAGACCAATCTCAATGTTTGACATGACTGAAACAGAGAAATGCACAGGTAATCTATTGAGCATTGTATTTAGATTTTTTTTCCTATTTCATAAAGTTATAGAAGGGCTATACTTTTTACCCATTTAAAAATTAGATGTAAAGTTTATTGAAATAGTACATGAATCTACAATGACTTTGGGGATCAGTTAACTGGAATTAGGCCAAACTGCTGAGGTTAAGGGCAGAGTCTTTTGCAAGACTGCCTGCATCCATCAGTAATGGTACAATAAGATGTCCCAGGCTATTCTCTCTTCTGATCAGCTGGTCTTACATTTGGGGGTTCCTGCTAGCTCCTCAGGCTTGATAATCTGCTGGGCCAAACAACAGAACTCAGGAGAGCATTATATTTATGATTACAATTTTATCATTCCAAAAATAAATAAATCAGAACCAGCTGAAGTTAGATAAAGTTCAGGAAAATGCAGATATTTCATTGTTTCTGAGGACAGGACACTGTTTTGGCACACAGATGTGCGACCTATCATCCTGTCAACCAGAAAAGCTCACCTGTGCTTTGGTTTCTACAACTTCTACTGGGGTGAGGTTGAGTAGGTGTGGCTCATAGAAGCAGTGGCCATTTGACTAACACTTCGGCCACTTTCCTTCTGAAAGTTTGGGCAGACATCCAATGGCTCAGAGCCTCTCTCCTCTCATCACATAACCATCTCCCATTTTAGAGCAGTTCATTAGCAAAAACTATTACATGGGGTCCAACGGGCTCACCGTGAGTAACAAAGACAGGCACTTGCATCACTGAGGAATAGCCAAGGGTGTGGAGTGAACTTCGGAGAGTCAAGGCTAGCAACAGATAAATTTTCATGATTATCTGTTATTATTTTGTGAAACTCTGTAAGAGGCAAACCCCTGATATTTCCACGTGTATCTCTTAAAACAAGCGCCAGGAGCTTGTTGAGTAGAATACACGCTGAGTGTGTACAAGACCCTGGAGTTGATCCCCAGAACTCAAAACCAAGAGAAGAATAAACATGTTCTCATGGCGCAGTACTCTTACAATACGATTATTAAACTAAAGAAGTATAGCGCACATAGAATAGGAATACCTAACAGAGCTCAAATCCAATTTGCTCTATGTGTCTCACTTTCTTTGAATTCTGATTTGACCTAGAATCAGGCATTTCATTTAGTTGTTTGTTAAGGTGTGAATACATTATGTATACGTAATTCAGTTCCCGCTTCTCCAGGTTAAGCTCTTTTCTCCGTGTGACTACTACTACACTCTTCCCTTGGTGTGTTTTTGCTGCTGTCTATTTTACAGACCCTAGGCTGAAACTGTTTTGTCGATGAAGCAGCCACCTCCCCAGACTTGATTGTTTGTTTTGTTTTTGTTTTTTGTGTTTGGTACCGGGGATAGAACTCCAGCCCTTGTGCTTGTGAGGCAGGCGGCAGAACCACTGAGCTGCATCCCCAGCCCCACCCCCTCAGACTGCGCGCAGTGGCTTGTGGCCCTCTCAGTCCCTCATCAGCAGACACGTCCTTTCAGAATCTCCTTCCTTAGGCAGCGTTTCCAACGTGCACGTCTCCTGGCCTGTGGTTTGCTGTTCAGCAGTCATTTTCTTTGCATGAATACGTTGTCAGTGAGGGAGCTGGCTGGCTGTCCAATTCTGAAGATTGAGATCTATTTCTTGATACACTGAAGTAGCCAGGAGTCCTTCTTTCCTTTTCTCATTTTGACTTTCTCCCCCTCCTCCCTCCTTCCCTCTCCCCTCTCCCTCCCTTCCCTTCCCCTCTCCTCTCCTCTCCTTTCTTCTCTTCTCTTCTTTTCTTCTTCTTCCTCCCTCCCTACCTTCTTTTCTTCCTCCCTTGCTATTTTTTTTTTTTTGCCAGAAATGATAAATGAGCAAGTACACATTGGGGGAAGATTCAAGTGGTTTTCCAGACTCCGTCTTTTTCTATTTGGAACCCTATAAAATATTCTTTAACAACACAAATCCCTGCTTCTCAAGAAATAATATTCAGTGTGGTTGTCTAGGAGGCATCTAGGTGCTCCACTTTATAAAAGCTTAGTCTAGGTGATATTCTCTCTCTCTCTTTCTCTGTCTCTCCTCTCTCCCTGTTTACTTAGTTTTTGATACTAGAACTTAATTGAACTCAGGGCTTTGGCAATGAGCTATATCATCTCCTCCTCTTAGATGTCTCTAATTCACAAAACTGCCCAGGCTGGGCTCAAATTTGCTATCCTCCCTTTTCAGCACAGAAGAGCGCAGGGTTTGCCACCACACCTGGCTGAAATCTTTTATTTCTAAAGTCGTAAGTTCTCTTAGTCATGTGGCAGCAGAACCCTGAGGGCAAGCCTACTGAGCGAAGAACTTGCTGACCAGGGGTCTTCAGAGAGACATGAATCCTTGTTCCAGCAAGGCCACTGCAAGCATTGCTAAAGGTGAGGTGACTATAAGGACCTACATTTCTTCAAAAGTGCCAAATAATTCTGGCTTAATAATCATCTTCCAATAAACACTGAAAAACACCATGAAATACCCAGAACACTTCCCTTCAGATGATGGAAGTGAGAATCTTTCATTTGGCTCTTGAGGGGTTCTAATCCTGAAAGTCTACATTAGTGGTACGTGTTGAGGACAGAGATGGAAGCTAGAATTTATGTTCTGAACTAGCTTGTGGACCCTACTGTGTCAAATTCATAGAATGAAGATCGGCACTAAAATACGCAGATACTCAAATTCCTTGTATAAATGGTATTATTTGCATATAACTCATGCACATTATCTAGTGGACTTTAGGTCATCTCTACATTACTTGCAATACCTGATACAATGTAAATGTTATATAATTATTTGTAACACGATATTGTTTAGGAAATGATATACAAAGTCTATCTTCAATAAAGATATAAATGTTTTCTCAAATATTTTTGTTTGTGGGAGGTTGAATTTAAGAAGTGGGAACTTGTACTCAGCAAAGACCCATTGTATTTGGAGATAGGACTCTTAGGGAAGTTGTGTAGGTTTAATAAAATCATAAGGGTGAGGTTCTGATTGACCACAAATGGCATTCTTAGAAGAGAGAGGCATCACAGAGGCAAAAGCACATGGAAAAGAAGATGTGAGGCCACAGTTATATGGCAGACCCCACCCTTCAGTCAAAGAAGCAGCTTCCCCAAAAGCAGGCCCTCATGAAATCCTGATCTTGGACTTCAGCCTCTAGAATAGTGAAGAAACGAAATTCTGTTGCATAAGCCACCAAGTATGCAGTTTTTTTGCAGCCCTAGTTGACTAGCATTAGTGCACTAGCCCTAGGTGAGAAGTACACCTTAGTAACAAACAATTCTATTTCTGCTCTATTTAAAACTCCTTCAGTGCCAGCTTTCTACCAGTGCCGTCAAAAAATGTAGATGGGAAAATTAGAAAGGGAACTGATGGATAAATGCTACTTGGCTTACCCCACATTTCACACCAACATGACCTGCCTGGTGTCTGACTGGGTGAAGTAAACATATGCTCCTGCTGCTTTCAGTAACTGCCCAACATTCTCTTACTGTCACTCCTCCACTGCTCCTCTGAGGCATTGTCTTCCAGGCACTGGGATTTTTTTTTGCCTTTATTTTCCTGTTGAGGCTTTATTCTATTATTTTTATCTCAAAAGATATTTCACAGAATTGGATTTTAGCCCTCCTCTAAAACTCTGTCTCTGATTTCCCAATTGTTGATTCTTCTTGGCCTAATTTACTAAGTTTTGCTGTATTATACTTTTATATTTGTCCTATTGCAGTGTTTTACTTTGCTAAATTTTATCTGATATGTTATCCAGTATAATAAAGATAAAGTTTTAGGCAATGTTTTAGGATGCCCCTTATAAATTATGTAATCTTCAGCCAGTATTGAAAAATAATATATCATGGTAAGAACAAAAAAATCTAGTGTATGAATAAAACACAGTCCGTATTAACATTATATTTGAAATAAAATTAATCAGGTTAGACATATGTTAGCCTGACAGCATCACCAAATATATCAATCATAATCATGAATTATATTACTTTTAGTATAAGATGTATCTTGAAGTAAAACTTTAAATTAACAAAGCTTGATTTACTCAATTGCAACTTGATGATCCAAAGATTTGAACAATCACAAAGGAAATTTTAACAGGCTTTGGTAATTTTGAAGTGATAGCCCTTCAGTAGTTTGTAGGGCATATCAGAAAAAATTTTATGTACACTACATTCAAAATATAGGAAATGGCTGCTAATTTTAGTAAACATATTAAACCCATGAGACCATTTAGTTCACAAATAATTAGGTTAGTGAGGCCATCAATGAGAAATCACTCTCTTCAAATTGACTCTTTTGTACAAAATTTTCAGAAACACAGTTGAATCTAATAGTCTTTTGAAGTAAAAGTCACAACAGTTATTAACACTCACTATGCCTAATTTCCAACTTTGACTTTAAGGCATCAGGAAATAGATGTAAAATAGAGCTGTGAAATAAATAATGTGTAATAGAGGGTGTTTTCTCAACAGAATAGTGATGGAGGCTAGGAAGAACTGCATCCACCAAAGGAGGAAAACATTTCGTGAATTCTGTCATTGAATATCAGCTTATTCGAATCAATGATTGGGCATATTTTGTATTCCTTAACAATACTTTTGTTTTATACATCTCCTTGGCCACATGGAAATCTGCAAACTTAGCCCTCTGATGGAAATGCAATTGTACATCGACTGCCACTCTAATTTAGCAATGTTAATCAAGACCATCTTACTGTACAGGTAGAGTTGAGGTATTTAAGGTGCTTATGAGGAAAGGTAAGAGTTGAAAGTACTGTGACAATTTCAGATAAAGTAAATAGCAAAAGTATACCCAGGTCCTGACACGCAGTGATTGACTCTTTGTTAGTTTGATTGTTTTGTTTGCATTTTAAAAAATTAAGTGGTATTTTTAAAGAGCAGGTATGACTTTTCTAGATGCTGTTCCCTACAATGTAGACATCACAGGAAACACTGAGAAACCCCAGAGAAAATATGCTTTGTCTTTAGTTCACTGGCAGCAAGAGTAGCAACAATAACTTTTAGGAGACAACTTTCCATTGCGTCTCGCGTGTTCTCACTCATCTTGAGAGTAGAGTTATAGAACGTTTTTTTACCAAATTATCTTTTTCAGAGTGTTTATGTGGATAACAGACTTGGAAGATGGGTAGGGTTTCACTTTTGAGAGGGGGAAAGGGAAGAGTAATTTGCTATGCATAAAATAAAGAAAAGGTCCCCTCCTAGGACGAAGTGTGGACAAATTCTATACATTGGTAGGTGTTCCTGAGGTAATCTAGGAGGAACCTTACTGTGTGTACAGCATCTTCTGGCCCACTCTTCCTAGTGTTGGCTGTGAGCTTTGACAGACAACTGGAACTAAAATGAACATGATATGAACTCCTCCTGCTGCCATGAGTAATAAAGTCCTTTCTCTCTAATCCAGAAGGCCCATGTCTTTGTCATCCTGCATAAAATTGAAGTATGATTTTCTTTTTAAAAAACTCAGATCCGTTTCAACTTTTCATACAGGCCTCATTGCAGCAGAAATGTAATAAATTAGAGCATTAGCACAGGTCAGCAACCGTACTGAAAGATATAGTCTATGCCAGTTTTCTGTAAGGGTTTATCAAGAATGGGTTTGGCCTTGGTCAAATGATTTTTCTGTGTCTCTTGAGATGAACATGTGATTTTTATCCTTGGCTCTGTTGATATGGCGTATTACATTTATTGATTTACATATGTTCTGCATCCCTGGGATGAAAACTACTTGATCATGGTGTATAGTCTTCTCGATGAGTGACTACATTCTTTTGCCAGTATCTTATTGAGGATTTTTGCATCTATATTCATTTGAGGGATTGGCCCATAGTTCTCTTTTGTGGTTGTATCCTTCTCTGGTTTTAGTATCAGGGGGTAATACTTACTTCCAGGAATGAGATTAATACTTCCCTTTCAATTTCATTACAGAATTTCTGAAGTGGTGGCATTAGATCTTCTGTAAATTTCTTGTAGAATTTAGTGATGAATCCATCAAGACTTGGGCTTTTCTTTGTTGGTAGGTTTTTAATTATATCTTCAATTTCATTGATTGATATTGAGTTATTTACAATTTTTCTATCAGCTTTGGTAATTCACATGTACCTAGGAATAAGTCCCTTTCTTCTGTGCTTTCCATCTTATTAGAATACAGGTTCTCAAAGTAGGCATTTATGATTGTCTGTTTTTTTGCAGAATCTATAGTTATTTAACCCTTTTCATTTCTAATTGCATGGATATGAGTCTTTCCTTTTCTGATAAGGTTGGCTTAGGTTCTGCCAATTTTTCAAAGAGCCAACTCTTCCATTCATTGGTTCTTTGTATTGTTTTCTTAGTCTCAATTGAATTCATTTCTGCTCTGGGCTTTATAATTTCATCTCTCATATGAGCTTTAGGATTAACTTGCTCTTCTTTTTCAGAAGCTTGAGGTTCAACATTAGGTTGTTTATTTGAATGTGCTCTGTTTTTCTGGTATGAAAATTTACTGCTATAAATTTCCTTCATAGGACTGTTTTCATTGCATTCCATAAATTCTGGTATATGGTATTACACTTATCCTTTAATTGTAGAAAATATTTAATTTCTTCTTTAATTTCATATTTGATCCATTGATTATTCAGGAGGGTGTTATTTAATTTCCATGTGTTTATGAAGTTTTTCTGGTTTCTTTTACCATTGATTTCCAATTTCTTCTCATTGTGGTATGATAATATCTGCAGAATAATTTCAATTACTTTGCATTTACTTAAGCATGTTCTATGAGCTAGTATGCATGTGGTCTATTTTGGAGAAGGTCCCCTGTGCAGCTGAGAAGACTATGTAGTCTGATGTTGTGGGTTAGAAAACTCCTTAGACATTTGTTCAACTCCATTTCTTCAAAAATTTGGTTCAGTTGTGATATTTCTTTGTTGACTTTTTATCTAGCTCTGTCTACTTGTGACAGTGGGGTATTGATATTCCTCATTACAATTGTATTAGTGCTTATCTGCTTTTTAAAGTCCATGAATATTTGTTCTCTATAGTTGCATGTGCTGGTATTTGGTGCATATATATTTATGATTTCTATATCTTCCTCTTGAATTGTTCACATAACTAGGACGTAGTGACCTATCTTGATCAGTAAATCTACTTTGCAAATAGACTAGCTATCCCTGCTATTTTGTTTGTTTATTACCTTTCTTTTCTATCCTTTCGTCTTAGGTCTATGAATTTATTTTTGAGTTAAATGTGTTTCTTGTATGCAGCATATTGTTGGATCATGTTGTTTGAGCCATTCTGCCTATTTGGGTTTTTGTTGTTTTTTTGTTGCTGTTGTTATTGTTTGTTTTTTTGTTTTTTGGATTGGTGAATTGACTCCATTTACATTGACTGCTCTAACTGATTTGAATTGACTAATCCCTGTCATGTTATTTTCCTTTTGTTGGTTCCCTTTCTCTCCCCTCTTTTTAATTGCTTGCCTTGCTTGCTAGATTCATTGTTTTGGCATTCATGGAGTTGTATTCCTCCTTACCTCCTTTGGAATGTTCTTCAGAACATTTTAGAGTGCTGATTTAATGATGATAAATTTCTTCAGGTGTTCTTTGTTAGGGAAGTGCCTTATTTTTCCACTGAGTTTGAAAGAAAGTTTGTGTGCTACATAAATCTGGGTTGAATGTTGTTTTCTTATAGGGCATAAGCTCTTCACTTCAAGCTCTTCTTGACTTGAGGGTTTATGTTGAGAAGTTTGTTGTGAGTCTGATGGGCCTACCTTTATTGATGATTTGTTTCTTTTCTCTAACAGCTTTTAATATTCAGTTCTTGTGGTGAATTTCTGTAATTATGACTATTATAAACTTTGGTATAGATTCTTTTTTGATCCTGGCTATTTGAAGTTTTATATGGCTCACATATTTGTATGTCAAATTCTTTTTATATGCTTGAGAATTTTTCTGCCATTGCTTTGGTGAGCAGTTTTTTTGTTGTTGTTTCATTTGCACTGCCTCCTGCTTTTTATTGACTGTGATCCATCTTATATTACTCTTCTCTGCATCATCCAGAAGCTGTTGGATTGATTTTCCCTTGCTGCTTTTAAGAAATCTTTCTTTTCATGATCACCAACTGCAATCCTGTATTTTAGATCTGACATTTTGTTTTCATATTGATTCATTCTGCTGCAAATATGTTAAATAGATATTTTAATCTCATGGTTATTTGAATATGTTTCATGGATTCTACTTTTTTCTTATGTTGGTAATTGATAGTTTCCATAATTTTCTTAAGTGCCTCTACTTTTTTATCTGTATCTACTCTGGATTTGCTAATTATGGTCTTCGTTAAGTTCATTCATTATCTCTGTAGTTATCTGAGAAATATTTATAATTTGATTCTTCTTGAACCTCATTCATATACTTTGTTTCCATTTCAGAATGTCCAGGTGGGTGGCTTTGGAATTGTTTCATTTCATTGTCCCCTGGGTTTACCTTGGCAATCTGGATGTCCTGGGTTGCATCTTCCTTCTCTACCTTCTCATTTTCTGTTTTAAAATTTAATTCTTGCCTTGATACTTGTAATTGGTTATAGTAGGTGCTTTATTGCTAGTATCAAGAACTCTTAGGAAGTGACTACTTCTCAAAGATATCTTCCACGTGTACCTGGATTTTGCATTTTTTAGTCTTCTGCAAGATCTTACCTCTTCAATTTATTTGGGATAAGAATCTGCTGTCTGCTTGGCCTAGCCCCTGTTTCTTTGTCTCTGGCCTAGAGTATTGTTTATGACAGTCAGGAAGTCTCAGTCTTGAGTACAAGGAAGAACAACTGATTACAAAAATTATATCAACTTAGCTAAAGTAGTACAAAATCAATAATAAAGTAGCATCAAACACACCCTTAAAAATGACATACTGTGCTATTAATTTGCCATCTTTAATTGTGTAAATAAGATTTGTAGTTATACAATAAAATCTAAAACACACCAGAAAATTGTACACAGTACATATCCCCCAATGTGGCAATTTTACCCTGAGGAGAGGTAATTTAAAAGGGATTAGGGGGAAAACAGAGAAAGAGGAGGAAGAGGTTAGGAGAAGGCTGGAGAACAAAGACAGATTATGCAAGCTTTGAGAAACAAAAGAAAAAAAGAAGAAAAGGAAAAGAAAATGTCCCTTTCAGGGCATGTCTTTGCTGCTGCTGGTAGACAGGGAGGGAAGAAGGCCAAGATCCATGTTGATTGATCCCAGCTTCCCAGCAGGAGAATTAGGGCTTCCTGCTGGCTTGAATTAGGCTTCCTGCTAGCTCAACTTGGCTCCCTGACCTTTTGATGGCTTGAATTTGGCTGTACCTCACCCTGACATTGGAAGCTGCTAGACATAGCCAGCCCACAGCTGCTCTGAGTTCTGAGTTCATTTGACCTCTTTCCAAAATGGTGACTGGCCAAATGCCCTCTCCTGGGGGATGTCTGAACCCAAATAACTCATCAGCCACTACACCCCACAGCATCCGCTGCTCCATTTCACTGGTGCCTTTTTATGTGGAGGTTTCTGGGTCACCAGTAATCACTGTGAATCTGCCCCTCCCTCATTGCAAGCTGGGGCTCAAGGGACGGGAGTCTTGTTTGCCCCCTCCTTCTTCTGCATTGAGGTCCCTTTCTTTATTCTCTCTTTAGGCTCCAATTCTCACTTAAGATCCTTGTTGGGTACTGGTAACTCATTTCCCTCCTTTTCTTCCTCATTATTCCAGCACTTAGACCCCAAATCTCCGAGATGCTGTTTCTTCCTGCTCACCACTTTGCAAACTTCCCGGAAATCCTCTTAGTTTACAAAGGTCCTACAAATTCCTATTTCAGTTAAAGAAATAAGTTAAATTCTAAAATATCTTTCTAATAAGCCTATACATATACTACTATGCCATTTGTTTGTTTGTTTCAGTACTAGTAATTTAATCCAGGGCCTCTGTGTAGAGCTATAAATTCTAAAATATCTTTCTAATAAGCCTATACATATACTACTATGCCATTTGTTTGTTTGTTTGTTTCAGTACTAGTAATTTAATCCAGGGCCTCTGTGTAGAGCTGTATCACCAATCCTTTATTATTTTGAGATAAGGTCTCATTAAGTCACTATTTCATCCAGGATGGACTCAAAATTTTTATCATCCTGGCTCAGTCACCCAGTGTCAGATTTGTAGATGATTTTCACCATGACTACTTCCAGCCCTGTTATATCTTCAGTTATGATGGTCTCTAACTTTGACTATGTCTTCATTTTTATTTTAATATTCAGTTTTTTTAATTCTCTCTTATTTGCTGATAAGTGTAGATTGAGTTTAAGAAATTATGTTTGCAAAGATTCAAATTGTAGCTGTATTAATCCTGAGTTTCCATGCAAAAAGCAGAAAATATTTTGAATTAATAGAGGGCAAAATGGACTAAATTATACCAAATATGAACATAGGAATTTGGAGATTAAATTTGCAAAACAAGAATTTGAGGTGACAATTCAAACCACAGCACTCTGACTCTATAACTATAATTAGTTACCTATAATGACTCATCCTTCTGTACCTATCATGAGTCTTACTGATCAAAATCACCTTTTTAATTAGCCACTCCAAGAGGCCCTGGAAGATGTAGCAAAATTGGGCTCGAATACTAAGCTAGAAAGTTTCTCCTTGCTTACAATACACCAAGGTATACAACCTTTGGACAGACTGAGTCATCTCAAGAGGACACATTGAGAATCAGTCTGGTAGATTTTTCTCATTTGTTTGCTGCTCAGGCTGTCACATTTCACAATATTTTTCTACAGAGTGAACAATTTTATAAACTGTTAATTTCATTGGAAAAAGCAACAGCAGTAATCTGATCAAGTTCACCAGACTGTCTCCATTTGAAGTGGGCAGTGGGTGTGCCCACTGAGATTGTGATACATGAAGACAAATGTGTGATTTCTGTATTGAGTTATGGCACTTAAGGACCTTCAGGGACCCACTGCTGTCTGAATAACCCATTTCATCACCCTCTGCAACCATTTACTCTGGTTGTCACATTGGTGTGCAACATTGGCCACCAGTTCCTTTATATCTTTTGGGGAACATATCAGTCACAGATTCCTCCAGCTGCACTCAAGTGTATCTATCAGAATGTTAACCTCTCCATGGAGATATCTTGACAAGAGTTATTTCTAGGTTATACTGAGAAAACCGCTTGACCTTTGTAAGTAAGAAAAAGAAGACAAACATACTAGTGATGGAGAAGAGTTATCTTTAGACCTTTTGATAAAACAGGAATTGAACCTTTGTTTACTTTGAGTACAGATGCAGCATTCTAAGTTTTTAAGACACATAGACTCCACCTTCATATCCAATCCTGAGTCAAGAGGCCAATTTGAGAAGATTAAGACATCAAAATCATTTCAATTTAGATAGATCTATTTTGAAAATCATTCATATGCACTTATTCAATAACTGTAGTGTTATTAGATAACAATTTTGAAAATGTCACTTTAATTCACTATGAAAGTAAACTAAGAAAAAAGTTCAATAATTCCAACAAAGTTATCATATCAATAATTTGTCAAATGAAACATAATATGCAAAAGAATATAATTTATGACATCAATAGCATGGCACAGGAGGAGAGGAGAAGTTAAAAGTGTGAAGTTCTCATATGAATTCAGTGACAAACTGTTTTGAGTTTAAAATACAATGCTGTAAGATGTTTTATGGAAGTCTTATGGCAATGATAAAGAAAAACCTATGGTACTCACAAAAACAGAATGAGAAAGGAATAAAAAATACTGTACTGTATCAGGTAATCTTAATTGTCAACTTGACTGGACAGAGATTCCCAAACAGATGATTGGCTCAGGAGAACACTATACTCTTCAGAAGTTTAACCCACTGGTGTTCACAGATGAAAATGCTGCTAGGAGGTAGGACTCAGCTGGAGGTGAATTACTGAGGTCATGAATTTGTCAGGGAGCCTATCTGCTTATCTCTTGCTCATGATCTTCCCCTGTGCTTCCCAGATGCCATGACTGAGCACCTTGTTTTCACCCTGCCCTTCCACAGTGATCTTCCTGCCATGGAGCCAGACTACCATAGACTGAAGCCATGAGCCTAAACCATGATCTCCTTCAAGTTGTGTGTCTTAGGCACTTTGCTCACAGCAACAAACTGCTGTTATTTATTATTAACCATTATCAAACCACTATTAAAATATTCTCCAATCTGGAAAGAAGAGAGGAAGACTTGAATGGAGGCACAGCAAAATACAAAACAAATAACAAACTGACGGTAGTACTTATTTATTATAAATGCTTTAAAAATAATGGACAAAGTTATCCAGTTAAAAGAAATACAATCTGAATGGATAAAAGATAAGGTCTTATTAAAGTTGCACGTGAAAGACTCATTTTAGTTTTAAAATATGATTAGGCTGAAAATGAAGACATGGAGATAGTCTTTCCTCATAAATGGTAACAAAAATAGCAGGAGTGGTAGTGTTTGTAAGTCAAAAGCGTTTCAGAGGAAGGAAAAAAAAACACCCATTATATAATGGGAAATGAGTCAGAAATAAAAGAGAAAACTCCAGAAAGGTTACCTACAAAAAAAAATCCTACAGCTCACATGATAATAATGTAAGAATCCAGGATTTTCCCTTAAAATTGGTTAGAAAACGAAGGTGTGCACTGCCACCACTTCTATTCAGTCTAGAACTAATAGTTCCAGCCATTGCTAAATAAACTGTAGTCATACAAAGTTAAATAAAATGTATAGAAACTGAATAGGAGTAAATTGTTTCTTATTTTCAGATGGCATTGTCATGTACATAGAAGTTTCCAAGGACTTTGCATGAGTCTTATAATATAAAAATCATTCCAGTAAGGTCCACACAAATAGCAATAGTACTTTGTCTTATAATAATGCACAACCTGAAAATTAAAATCTTTAAAAAAGATACTACCGTTTCACAAAATGTTTATGTATATATCTAACCAAACATTTCCAAGATTTTTATGGCAAAGACTTAAATATGTTAATGAAATGTATCAAAGTACATCAGGATAAGCAAAAAGGTATATCTTGTTCATGAATTAGAAATAAAGATGCATATTGTCTCAAAATAAATACATAATGTAAAATAGTTTCAATATGAATTTCAGCACAACTTTTGTAAAAATAATCTAGTTTTAAAATGTATATATAGAGAAAAAAATGATGAAACCATTTTGAATTTGAAAATATTGCAGGAAATGTACTACTTAATTTTAAGACAACTTTGTAAATGTGTAATGATATCAGTTTGGTATTGGTGAAGAGACAGACAAATAGATCAGTGGAATACAATAGATTGTCCAAAAACAGACTACAGTAGTATGACTATTTGATTTTGACAAAAGTGCCAAAATAATTCAATGGAGAAAAGATAGCTTTTCAACAAGTGGTTTTACATCATAGATCAAAATTTGGAATACTTTAAAAGAAAATTATTTGACAATAAAACTTTATGACCTGAGGTTAGACACAGAGTTCTCAGACATGATGCTATAAGTTTTACCAATGAACAAGAAAAATGATAAATTATACTATCTTAAAACTAAAATAACTATCAGCAAAAGACAATGCGATAATGACAATTAAGCTGCAGGCTGAGAGACAATATTTGACAGCTATGAATCTTGTATCAGCAACAAGCAGAGAATTATTTCAGGCCATATGAAATGCAACAACCTAATTAAACTGTTGTCAACTAAACTGAATAGGAATTTCACCATGAGATACCTGCAAATTACAGCAATGGTGAAATACTACAACCCGCAATCTATTAACATGGGTGAAACATAGGCAGCGATATTGTGAGCATGACTCTGTATCACAATAATAAAGCAATATCAGAATAAATATTGCAATAATTTTGCATTCATACTTTAGGTTTCTTAATAATAAAAATGTTGTATTACACTAAAGAGAAGTCCTTAAGTGTGCAACATAATTATACTTAAAAATGCATGCACCTTTAAAAAAAGCAACATAATCCTTCCTTTGGGCTGGGGATGTAGCTCAATGGCCTGGCAAGGGCAAGGTATAAGCCTTAATGTAAAATAGTTCATTGCTAAAACGTGCTAATTGCCATCTGAGCCTTTAGCTAGATCTTTGTGCTGATGTGGGGTTATTCCTTTATGGACGATTACAGTCATTCATGAGGCTTGGAATACGCTTTGTGGAAACTTCTGTTAATGTTCACATTTTGAGTTCTTCCCACGAATCACAAAGATTCTTATTGGCAGAGAGATTGGTGGATTCTAAAAAACCATCAAACTCATACATGAGAGGTGGAAGCAACCTCTTTCAGTTCCCTCTTCTGTTACTTGAATCCTGAAACATCCTAAAGTCTCCAACAACCAAATCTGCTTCACGTTTACCGAGCATCTTTTATACACCCCTGCTATCACTGATAGAGTGGTGGCTGCTGGAGTTCGGGATGGCTCAACAGGTGTCACCCTGATGGAGGCTCCCTTTTCCCAAATACTCTCCGAAGTACGTGATGCTATCCCATAACACGTTACGGACTTCACTTAAAATTGAGGCAGTCCACTCACGTTCTGTCATAACTATGTCACTTAAATGTGTGGCATACTCTAAATATTTTGTGGTCATTCCAAGCACAGTCACAGCATCTTCAACACTAAATTTTTATCTCAAGAAACCACTGGCTTTGACCATCTATAAACAGTAACTCCTCACCTATTAAAGTTTTGCCACGAGATTGCAGCAATTTGGTCACAACTGTGGGCTCCACTCCTAGTTCGAGGGCTCTAGATATTTCCACTTCTCCCGTAGAAGTTCTGAGAACCTTGAAGTTGCCTGCGAGAGTTGGAATCAACTTCTTCCAAACTCATGTTAGTTTTGATAGCTGATTCCTGCTGTTAATCACAAATGCTCTTGCTTATATCTAAAATTACGAATCCTTTTCAGAAGATTTATTCCCAGATCCATTAGATGGATCACTCTACGGAAGCCATGTCTTTATGAAATATATATTTTAAACAGTGAGTATGAAAGTCAAATTTCTCCTTGATCCATAAGGTGAAAATGGATGTCGTGTTAGCAGGTATAAAAGCAACATTCATCTCTTTGTACATCCCTGTCAGTGCTCTTGGCTGACTGGGTGCTTTGTCAATGGCAGTAATATTTTCAGTGGATTTTTTTTTCCTGAGCTGAAGTTCTTAACAATGGTGTTAAAATATTCTGTAAATGTTAGGGAGATGGCTAATTTCCTTTAACTTCTTGAGGAAACCTCTGCTAGCTTCACACTTTCTGTGATGTCAGCTATCTAAGCCTTCACAAAACTGACGACAGCTAGTGCTTTACTCTGGATTTATCTTTGGTTTATTTAAGGTATACTGTGGCTGGCTTGATCTTCCATCTAGACTATTAAAACATTTTCTATATCAGCAATAAAACTGTTTAACTTTTTTATTTCTTGTGTTTTCACTGGAGTAGCATTTTTATTGTTATAATCATTGGCACAAAATATTTGTAAAACTCACTAAGTTTCACTGTGACATTTCTGTATGTGAAAATTACACACTTTTGTGTCAACATTTCCTACACCTTTCTCTTAACTTCCATCTCATTCTGGACCCCTTCTCCTTCCTATAGGTCCTCTTTCGCTTTCATGTGATATGATTCCATGCACAAGAGGTAACATGTGATACCTGTCTTCCTGAGTCTGGGTATTTCATTTAACATTGCATCTTCAGATCCACCCACGTCCCTACAAATGGCATGATTTTGTTCTTTATGGCTGAGTAGCACTTCACTGTGCAGATGTGCCACAGTTTCTGGAGTAGCATTTATAATCTCCTTCAAGGATATGCTCTGAATTTCAAAATGTATGTACCTATATGATTTAAGACTTCTAGTTTTTAGTCTACCTCACCTTTCAGTGCATTCTCATCCCAAAATATAACCATCTCTGACTTAATATTTAAAATAATAGAAGTGAAACTCTTTTATTCACCTCAACACTAAGAGCACATTGGAGGGATATTAACTGGCCCAACTGCAATAGGTTTGCTTCTGGGACAAGGGAGACCCAAGAAAAGGGAGGAAGGTGGTGAATAAATTTATGAGAATATATTAATTTGCCACTTAAGTTTGCTCTTGCAATAGGTGTGGTTTGTGGCAGTCCTAAACAATTACAATAGTAGCATTGATGACCACTGAGCACAAATCTCTGTTAATGATGAAATGATAACAAAAAACTTAGAAATATTGTAAAATGTGATGCTGAGACGTTCGAGAAAAATGTTACCAGGAGACTTGTTTCATGTAAGGTTGTCACTAACTAGTTTGTTTAAAAATGCAATATCTGTAAAGCACAATAAAGTTAAATATAATAAATAAAGTATGCTTTTAATACATAAAGCACAATTTTCTGGCAAGAATTGTTGAGTAATTGTCTCTTTCATACATTATTGATAGAAATACAAGATCACCACCCTCTGGAAAGCACCAAGTTTTGCTTGTGGAAGTTCAATATTTTGCTATCGTGAATGGAAGAATCTCAAAGGCATTATGTGATTATAACATACCAAAGCTATTATATGATAGACTGTATGATTTAATATTTATGACAGTAAGGTAAGTTATAGAAATAGATAATAAATAGTGCTTGAGAGGCATTAGAAATGAGGTAAGTATAAAACTATATAAAGATAATACAAAGAAGCTTTTTGAAATCCTTTAACTGTCATCTTGGCTGTCATGATATTTACACAAACCTAAGCATGTGTTAAAATTTATAAAATTGTATACCAAAAAAGTGAACTTTATTGTATAATGATAAAAATTATGATGTTAGAAACAAAATTAAACTATATATTTAAGAGAAAACTAATCAACTTTAACTCTAACAAAGTAAATTTAATGGGTTGAGGAAGTATGAGATTATCAGCTGACTTAGTATAAAAAACAGTATAGGCAAGAGAACACTGAAATGGTACACTCAGAGCATTGAAGAAATCAAAATTGGAACAATCAAAATTTATATATATATATAAATTAAGATGAAATAAAAATACTTCTAGAGATGAAAAGGCTAAAATTATTTTCTACCAGGCTTAGAAAAAATTCTAGAGAATTGTTCAGGCCAAAATAGTATGACACTAGAAAGTTACTTAAAACCAAAAACAGAAAGATGAACATGGCAAAATATAAAAATTTGAGAAAATGAGTAAGTTCAGCAATTTTTTTTTCTGTGCCAGGTATTGAACTCAATGCCTTGCACTTACACGGCAGGCATGGTGCCACTGAGCTAAATATCCAGCCCAAGTTCAGCAATGTTATAAGATACAAGATAAGTATATGAAAACAACTGTCTTTCTAGAAACTAGCAGGAAACACTCTGGTAATGGAATTTTAAAATTAATTCCATCACAATAACTAACATAGGATAGATAGGAGATAGATAGATAGAGTGGGAGCTCTATTGATGGATTGGATGACTACAATTTTTAAATGACAATTTTCTTCAAATTGATACCTAGATTGAAAATATTTCCTATAAAAATTCCAACAGGTATTATATATATATTTCTAAAATTTATAAGAAAATGAAAAGAACCCAGAGGAGCCAATACAATTTTAGATAAAAATTTAACTACAAGACTAATACTTTTTAACTTTTCAGCTTTCAATAAAGCCACACGATGTAATGCTGAGGTAAGTATAATACAGCACTCTTCCGTCATTTGTAGTTTTCCCTTGCATTTTCAGTTACTTGGTATCAACTGTGGTCTAAAAATATTAGATGAAAATTTCTGGAAGTAAATAATTCATAAAGTCTAAATACTCATTACAGTATTCAGTCATCCCTTGGTATCTATGACAGATTCACTCTACTATGTCCAGAAGCACCAAAATCCAGGGATGCTTGTCTTTTTATATAAAATGACATAGTATTTACATTAACCTATACATATCTTCCCTTACTGTCTATGTGACTTAATATGTAAATAGTTGTTATATAGTATCACTTAGAGAATATTAAGAAAAGTAATCTGAATATGTTCAAAATAGACATGGCCACTATAAGCCTAACTACATTTTCTACCTACTGTTGTTTAAATCCTCAGAAGCAGAATGCATGTTGGCGGAGTAACAACTTTATTGTCATTATCATTTTTTTGAAGTTTTTTTTTCTTTTTATTGAGTTTATTGGTACATTTTAAGTATACAATACAATTACATTCATCATTGGGATTCTGCACCTTTACATAATAGGTCTTGATTCTCATTTTTTCCCCTTGTCCCTGCCCTCCCTTCACCCCCTCCTCCCCTCCCCATTTGCAAACACTTTATTTCCATTTTTTCAGTTTCTTATATTTTTTCCTCTCCCTTATTACCTTTCCCCCACCCTTCCCACTTTCCCTACACCTTTAGCCCTTTACTTCCTATTTCACATTATTAATTATCTCATTAAGATCATGTGTACTGTTATAGTTTTTCACACCAAAGAAACTATTCTGTATTTCAGTTAAAGAAATCTCTGTATGAACATTAAAATTAAGGAATCCTAAAATAAAACTAAAAAGGAAAGTAAAAGAGAAACGTCAAGGATGTAACATTAAAATGATCCTTAATTCTGGAGATGAAAATGGTCCCTGAACATATTTAAATTGCTTCTTGCTCTTATAGTCTTATCTTATTCTTTTTTTTCATTATTTAGAGAATATTTTATTAATTTCTGTAATCAAACCCACATAGATATGACCTTACATATTTAGTACGATGTATTACCCCTGTATACATGGAAAAAAAATTGACATTTCTAGACCAATATGGCTGTCCATTTCTGTACAATGCCAACTTGTTAATCTCCTATTGGGCCTAATTTATAAATTTTTATCATGATTATATATGTTAGAAAAGAACAAACAATGTTCAGTACTGCTAATGGTTTCATAGGGGTCATGAAACATGGGTAAAGGGAGACTGCTACAGATTAATACAAAATAATGAAATAGAATTAAGAGTTCAGATATTTACCCTTGTGTATATGTTTTTTTTCACAAAACAATCATAACAGTTACATGGGGAAGCATAGCATTTTTAAAAACATAACGTTAAGATAATTGGATATTCATACATAACTGGATAAAATTATACCCTTACATAATAATATATGACAGTAAGCAAAGATCTAAATGTAAGAGATAAAAATGGTTAAACTTGTAGAAGAAAACTCAGAAGAAAATCTTAGTAACTTTGAATTTGGCGATGAGATTTTTGATACAACACTAAAATCAGAATTCATAGATTAAAAATGATATGCTATATTTTATTAGAATTTAAATATTTCTGATTTATGTGGTCTTTATTTTTTCTCTTTCTCAAATTGTATAATCTATACTGATCTATCTTCAAGTCAACTTTCCTCTCCCAGTTCAGATCTATTGTTGAGCCCTCTACTTGAACTTTCATTTAGTTACTATACTTTTTAGCTCCATTTTTTATGTTTTGAGGAAATTTAATGGCAATGTGTATTTTATTGCAACTTTGTAAAATATTAACTGTATTGTTTTCTCACATCTTATATATCTCATAATTCATATATATATATATATTATATTTTGAATAACATTCACAAAGATTTAAAATAACTAACATATTATAGCTAGTCTGAATAATGTCCACATCCCACCCCTCTAAAATTTGTTAATACTTTGTGTTAAGTATTGAGTTATTATAGTGAGGTCCATCTCAACCCTAAGGTCTGAGGCTTCTGGTGTTGTCCCTTGAAAGTGAAACCTTGAGTAAATGCATTATCTTCCAGGATGGTTTTGACAGGACTGTGCTTGGTTGTAGTTTTTTTCTAACTACAGCTAACTGTTAAGGTCCACTACATTTTGCCTGTTTTAAACAATGATTCAGTGCATATATTATTCCACAGTGTGATATAACACATCCAGACAGTTTTTGAAATCTGTGTTTCAGATTTCTGTGACTCCAGGGAAGCTCTTCTGAGCTGTATTTTTTCCTAAGTAAGTCTCTTTGGCAAATTATTCAGATAACAGTTTATATATGTTGCTAAAGGATCAACCAGTATTCTTAAAATTGCTTTCCACTACACAATTCATTGATATAAAAGGCTCTTAGTCTTACTATTCCCACCCTTTGTCACAATTGAGTGAGTTTTTGGAGAAAGTAGTTCAGAGCTCCCTGTTTTATTACCTGATTCTACCCTGGGACAAAATCTCTGAATTAGGCTCTAGAGTTTGCAGTAAAGGCAATAGTGCTTTTCTGAGTGGTTCTCCTTAGCTGTCAGGATGGGGCCGGTGATGGCTGTAGCTTCTGGTCTTCTCAGCTTGCTTCACCTCCAGTTGGGTAAACACAGTGAAAGACATATGTGTCTCAGAATTCTCTAAGCACTACTACCAAGATAGAACCCATGGGGACTTGGCAGAAGAAGAGTGAGCCAGTCTCTTGGCTACACCTGTCAGCAACTTAGCCTCTGCAACAGGTAGCTGGAGTGCAAAGAGAAATATTGAGGTGTTGCTCTTCCCGGGAAAATTTCATGCTTCTCTATTGAGAAGCTATGCATGGAGGTGAACCCCACATCTTTGGCTGCCCCCATCTGAAATGGAGTTTCTGTCGTTAAACTGGTGGAATGGTGGAAAGTTGGGAGTGCGGTTGACCATGGTTCAAATAGTACAGACGCCCACTGTTTCTACCAGGTTTTGGCAGGCTTTCTCAGTTCAATATTTTCCTATTTGCGCTACACATCTAGAGACATTAAATTGTCATTTTGCTTATTTTCAACAGTTTCACTAGGCTGCAGATACATATTTCTCCTCAGCCTGCCACTGGAGGGGTTCACCAGCCAGGGATTTTAGACATTGGTACCTCAAGCGATGTGGAGAACCTGAATAGGAGACAGAGCTCCCACACTCATTCTTTCTTCAGAATTCCTCCATAGTTTAAGATTTCAAATGACCCCTGTTTTGTGTAGACCTCAACAGCTGTCTTTTACGAAAGTTGGAAGTGAAAAGAAAGGAGCTCAGGTCCTTGATGTGATAATCCAAGTATTTTGCCCCTCCTTTTACACTCTCTAACATAGCTCCACAGTGCAGAATAAAAACTCAAAATATCATTAAAATGAGTACACTTTTCCAAACATATTTAGTTCACTATATTAAAATTGGCACTTATGCTAAGGAATAAAATCCAACTCATTATATTCAGACCTTAAGTGTAATTCTACAAAAATCCTCCAAGGTGCAAATATTCTGCATGAATAATTTCATGGCTCTTTCACTTTGACCTTTGGCTATAATAAACAAAGCAATCACAAGATTCACAAATGAGAAACATAAAAAATATATAATGATTAAAATTTAAAGTACATAACATAACCTTTCATAATAAAAAAATGAAAAGTTTTGCTAATTTGTTCTCAAAAATATATTGATTAAATGCATTTTGTAACTAAGAAATATAAGAAAATCTAATTAATATGTGCCTGAAATGAAGCTATTCATAACAATGAACTCTAGATCAGACATGTTAATGCATCCTAGATATTTTTTCCATGTTTTTAGTAATTGGGACTTATTGTTAGCAAACACTGGAAATTATATTTTTCATAATTATTTGTAAAAACATTTAGATTTGCCATTTGAAGCATTCTCTATTTTTTCTCTACACAGATAAATTTAAAATAATTTTGTGTACTATATTTTGCTCATTATCAGTGCCTTAATTATCAATTTTATGATGTTTATTGTTTTTGTTAGAAGTGTGGATTTTGTTAAAAACCTAATGTGAATACTGACTTTAAGTGAATGTGCATTGATAAACATATGTGATTAAATGAATAAAATGTTACATAAAATTTTATTGCTCTCTGGGCTCTTTAAGTATCAGTAAAGTGGCTTCTATATCTTGGTGTGCCCAGACATAGGAACAACATGACAGAGGCACTCAATAAATGCTGAAATATGTATTAACTGAGTACTTCATAATTGTAATGTAGCCCCAAAGCATTAACTTAATGAACTTATTTGGTTTATTTTATATAATTTAATTTCTATCGTATAAAACAGATGAAATATCAATGATAGTACTTTGGAAATATATATTAAATATATATGTATATTGAATTATATATATTAATTTCTGTTATATTTAAGTATTTTAACATATATTTATAGTTTTAATATATACCATAATAAATGTAATGAAATGAAATTACTCAATGTTAGTCCAAAAATGAGTGGTGATTGATTTAATGTGAATGTGTATTTCCATTTAATGACTACAATTGTTAATAAAGTTACATAATATGATCATGTCAATACCAACCTAAATGTTACTGGGAAGCATTTAGGAAGTTTTCAGTTTGCTCTACTGTATAGTACATGTATAGTATAGTATTTTTGGTGGATGTCTTTACCCATATCTTAGATTCTTCTCAGTGAAATGGTTTTAGGTTTAGGATTATAATGTCATAACACCTCTTTGGAGCTCTTTAGCAATATTTTCAAGTTGCTATGCTTATTGGATGAGTTTAAGATATTGTTGTTTGGCCCTGAGAAGCAACTTAATGAGAGATTTCACATTTAATAATGTTGACGCTTGAAAAATAAGTCACCTCAAAGTGAAATAGGCTTTTTCAAGGAATCTGAGTTCTTTTACTTTCCCATTTGCATGCTGTGAAATAACTCTGGTAGGTATATTCTCCCCATCCCCTCCTACTGCCTCACAACTCCTGTGGACCCGCATGGCCTGAGACAACAGCTGTTACTGCTGCTGCTGACACCGACATTGCTATGTGTCGAGCTTTGCTGTTCTGGCATAGCACTGAGAACAAACCCGTCTATTATGAGTCCACCTTTCAAAATTCTGCTCCAAATTTGTTCCTTTTAGCGTATGTCAGAGAGGATGGGTTCTTGTTCAATGTTACAGAGGTAGGATTTATACCCCGCTGTCTGCCACTGTCCTGCAAAGGAAGCAGGATCACATTGGATTCTCTTTTTCTTGTCTCCCAAGAGTGGATCACAGCTCTATCCTTTATCCTGCCCTGGTTTTTACATAAATCGTGGAGGAAAAATTGTCCAAAGCATGAGAGTTCTCGTGACTAGTGTCACTACTAAGTATGAGTGTCATGTTTAAATTTATTTATTTATTTTTATTTATTTATTTTTTAGTTTTAGTTTTTTGAGACAGGGCCTCACTATGTAGTGAGACTGACCTGGAACTCACTATGTAGCTCAGGCTAGTCTTGAACTCACAGTGATCCTCCTGCCTCAGCCTCCCTAGTACTGGGATTACAGGTGTGTGCCACCACACACGACCGTGTGTCATGTTTAAATATGAGTGCTGAGTGTCATAATAGAATATGAGTGTCATAGTGCAGCAGGTCCCCCAGGGAGAGGCGGGACATGGGAGCTTCTCCCAGGAGGTGGCACTTATTCATGCTGGCACAGGGTTTTGCCAGTTATACAATCTTTATGTCTTTGTCTCCCTTTAAAGTAACACACTAACGTACTAGAGCCTGATTAGGTACAGTCTATGCTACAGAGCACTGCTAGCTAGAACCTAACTGAGTCATGTTGTCTCTCTCCATCCTGAGAAGCTCCCCCTCTGCCTCATTCTTTTGGGAATAGCCCAACCACACTCCTCCGAGGAAGGGTCCTGCCACACCCCGCCTTTTATGCTCGGACCCCCTTAAATTTGTGCCAAAGTCCACCACCTTATTCCAAAGGTTTATATTTCCTGAGCATCATCACGTGTGTGGCCATTTTTCATTCAATCAATGCTTCAGCAAGGCTCTAGACAGACTATATAACCAGAGGAGATAGGCAGGGTAGGACAAGACAAGCTCCCCAAATTAGGAGCCCAACACCTATGAGGGTTTTGAATCCTCCCCCAAGGTTGAAAACTGGCCTTCAAAAAATTCTCTGGGGTCCCAGCCTTTCCAAGTCTGGACTGGTACATGAACAATTTTTCTCATCCGATCTGTGATCTCCTCTATTCCCTTTGCCTCATCGTCGTCTATCCATAGGCAGCAGGTGCTCAAGTTGAACTTCCCACAAACTCCTCCCTCTGAGGCAAGCAAGTGGTCTAAGGCTAAGCAGCTTTGATAGATAGCACTGTGCATTTTGGTTTGCTATTTGGCCAACAAGTTAAGGGCTTTGGCAGTTTCATTAGTTATAATTTCTACAGCCGCTTGCAGTCTTCTTATGTGGTTCAGCATGTAAATGTGGTGTGGTAGCCCCAAGTCCTGCCTTCTGCCCAGGTTGGATTATATACTTAGAGGCCATTCATCATCCTTCCAGTTGTCAATTTTTAGGCCACACTGTTTTCTCTGAGTTTCTCTGTCCCTATACACCTGGGCTTCCAGGTGTTCTCCCAAGGCGAGTGGGAGTAGGGAAAAAGATGGACAGATTTTTTCTAACACACGCGACCCTGACCATTCGGCAGGAAGTGCAGTGTAGACTCTTCTCCCACAGGCCAGCACGGTCCATCTGAGGCTTGCCATTCAGTGGCTGTGCCAACATTGATCCAAGTCTCTGGGAGATGGGGAAAGTTAGACCAAGGGGTGGGGATCTGGTTCAAGATAATCTGAGGACCCCCCCGTCACTGGGTCTCCTGGGTGGTTAAGGTATAAAATCTTTGGCCTAGGCACGTTAGTCTTCTGATAGGGACAGCACAACCTTTTCCCCACTGAGTAAGCAGTTTTTGTCCAATGATTGAGATCTTGAGAAGACAAATCTCAGAGGTAGGGTTGGGCTACCCTGTTCTACCATAAGATTCATGGGGATCTAATTCTCTAACCGCCCATGGCCATTGATCACCATGTTGGGTCCCCTACATACAAAATAAGAGATCTTTAGTGTTTGGGCTATAGTCCCTGCTAAAGCTAGGAAGAAGTGTGTGGTTGTTACTGAAATGGAAGAAGAGCTGCTTTTCATTTCCTCGTAAAAGGAATGGAAGATCTGAGGAGAAGAGCTTGGGTGGTAGTGACTATCTTGATGTACAGCACAGCCCCTGGACGTTTTCCCCATCCATAGATCTGTGTGTAAGCTCAGATGCCCCACTACAATATCCTGGTTTAATGATAAGTAAATTGACAGGGTTACAGGCCTTTGATTGACGTCCTGATGGAGCAGCTCCCATCTAAAGGAATGCTGTTGTACCTTCTTTTGCTTAGGTACCCATGCAACACAGCTCTAGCTGGGGCATAACATCTCAGGAGTATAGGCACACAAACCATCTTCCTCATATATGTACTTGCTGTTGAATTGGTATTCTCGCTCCCAGTCTAGGCCTCCACATAAATAGCAAGAGTTCTTGGGCCTTCTATGTCAAATGCCCATTTCTCTCGTGACAGAGAATTCCTATAGATACTTTCCCGGGAGGAGAACCCCATTTATTTAGTGTGAAAGACCTAATCCTCAGCAGGGCTACCTGCCAGAGTTGGTCCCAGTGCAAGTGAGTTTTTCCACAGGGTTTGCTCAGCTGTAGCGTTAGAGTGTGATTCATTCATTCCACTTTCCTTGAGCTTTGCGGACTGTACCCTCTATGTGGTCTCCAAGTAATCTTTAGTCCTTTAGCCACAAGCTGTACTACCTCCATGACAAATGCTGGCCCATTGTCTGATCCTATGGTAAGGGGGATTCCAAAATGAGGAAGGAACTCTCTCAAAAGGAATCAGGCCACCTCAGATACCTTCTCCTTGTGTGTGAGGAAGGCCTCTAACCAGTCTAGCAAGGTACACACAAAGACTAGCAAATACTTGTAGATACTTGTAGCCACAGACTCAGGGAAGTTCAGGGAAGTCCACAACCACACTTTTCAAATTGGGTTTCCCTGATATTCTGTACCCTAGCCACCACAGCCTTGGGTGCTTGACATTGGTTCATTGGTTATTTTGGGAACATGTTTAATATTGTTCACACACTAGTCACACTATGCTGGAGAGCCATAGAACATAGAAATGCTGACCCATGGTGATTTTAAGAGCCATCTGACCCATATGGGTGTCCTGATGAATCTTTTTGACAAAAGTTGGAACTAGCACCTTCAGGATTGTGACCTCTTCATTTTCAAATTTCTACCACCCAAGTGGGAAGTGGCTTCCATTCTTCATTTTAAACCAAGCTCTCTCATGATATGAGTAAGAGGATCCTATTCTACTGATGGACTAGGGAACAGTGTGGCAGTCACAGCCTTTGGTTCCGTCATCCCCCCTGGAAGTCGCAAGCTTTGATTTGTGGTCTGCTTCACAGATTCCCAGGGTAGCTGCAGTGTCTCCCTGCTGGTGTCCCCAACAGTGCCTGACAGACACTGTTTTAGGGTCCTATACAGCATCTAGGAGTTCAAGGATTTCTCTACCATATTTTATGTCTTTTCCTCCTGAGTTTATTAAGCTGTTTTCTTTATATAGAGCTCTATGTATATGGAGAGTGGTAAGGCACACTTGGAGTCTGTATGTATATTTACATGTTTCCCTGCTGCCAGTTGGAGGGTGTGGGTTAGTGTGATAAGCTTTGCCTTTTGTGCTGAAGTCCCTTTTATCAGAGACTTTGCCTCAATGACAGATTTCAAGGTTCCCATGGACTACTCTGCAAGGCATTCTCCCTCTTTTACAAAACTTCTGCTGTCAGTGAAATATTAAGTGTCAGGGTCTTTGAGAGTCTGGTCCCTCAGATCCAGTCTGCTGGAGAACACCGCATCCATGGCCTCAATGCAGTCATTGTCTGGCTGCCCCGTCCATATAGGCAATATACTTGCTAGTTTCAGGATCTGCACCACTTCTAAGTGGATGCATGGCTTTTCACACAGTAAACCTTACTATGTAACCATGCTGGCAATGGTTAGCCAGCATTGTCCCTTATACTTCATTAATGTCAATACTGACTGTGGCACTGGGAGACTCTGTTCTTTTTCCATAGTTAATTTGTCAACCTCTGTCACTAAGAGAGCCGTAGCTATAAGCACTGGTAAACAGGGTGGCCAGCCCTGAGCAACAGATTTATGTTATTTGTAAGCATGCTACTGGGCAATGCCATGACCCAACATCTGGGTTAAAGCACCCATATTCTGGTGCACTTGTGGATGAACAAGAAGGGTTTAGTTATATCTGGAAGTCCGAGGCCCAGTGCTTCGGTGAGGGCCTGTTTGATCTCTTTGGAGGCTTTTTGTTGTACTTGTTCCTATAATAGAGCTTCTTGTCCCCAGTTTGTTGCCTCATAAAGGGGTTTTGCCAAGACTGTGAAGTTAGGTTTTCCAATTGTATAAAAACCTGCAGCCCCAAGGAAACCCTGGGTCTCGTACTGGGTTGTCTGTACAGGGATTGAGCAAACTGCCTGCTTTCTCTTTGACCTGAACCAACTCTGTCCCTGTGAGATATGGAAACCAAGGTATTTGACCACCCCCTGGCAAATCTAGACCTTGCAGCAGGCCTTCCGTAGGAGGGGAGTGAGCTGCCAGATTACATCCACACAATCCTCCACTCTGTCATCAATTTGTTTCTCATAGTTTATTCCACCCATGGCACCTACTAGTACAAACTCAATAGATCAAGGTCTTACCATGGACAGACATAGTAATGATTCCAGGATTCTTCTTTGTCATGACTAATCAGTATGTGTATTTTATTTTCTTTCATCCGTTCTTATGTATGGAAAAGGTACATCCTTATATCTGTATCTATTGAGATTCCATTTTCTTCTTGAGAGAGACAAGGGAAGTCTCTTAATTTGCAAAGGAAAACTAGGCTTTCTATGGAAATTATAAAACTAGCATTTCTGACAAGGTTGGGAGAGAAAAATATCGGTGAAGGTAGATTGGAGACTTTTCTGATGTCTATACATTATCTCAGATTGGGGATGATTCATGCCTAAAAATTTCATTATCAATGTTAACTTGATTAAGAGTGATGGTGATGAGAGAGAGAGAGAGGTGAAGATGCCACAAAAACTAAAGAGGTATCAGAGTCAGAATAACTGAAGTCTCCTTGCTGATTTCAACCAAAATAAACAATGTAATTGACCTATCCAGAGACATAATTAATTCTCTGGGAACTATCCAATTTCTGCTACTGATGGGGAAATTTATTGTGAGATTTTTATAGTAGCTTGATTCAGGAAGAGAACCCTGCTACTCAGACCTCAAGGACAGAAATGAGAGAATCCACGGGGTTCCATTTCCTTTGGAAAGCATAGCCCTAGAGGTAGCCCAATTTTTACCACAAAGGTGGAAGACAGGATGTAAGCAGTTACAGGTCCTCCATTATGTGATAGTGAGATCCTTGTTCATATGGAAAAAAATTGGGAAAACCACATTCATAAGCAATTGTAAACGTCTTTAGAGAGAATCGTACGTTGGTGGAGTTTGAAAAATATATAGTGAGAATCCGGTTTTACAGATGGAGGAAATTTGTTTCAGAGTGATGAAGTGATAAGTCAAAGTGACACACCAAGTAAGTTTACAAATCAAAGAAAAATCTATAGGTTTTTTGATGTGTGTTATAATTTCACATTGCCTCATTTCATTGTTTTGGTAGATAGTCCGGATTTGTTTTTCTGGACTTTAGGTATTGTACTCACTAGATGGGCCAACTTTGCAGTTGCTTTGTTATACCTAGGTTGCCTGGTCGAGTCTAGTTTTTATGATGTCTGAAATGGTTAGGGTGTCTCATAAAAGATAAAAACAATCCTATATATCTACTGAGAGCTCCTCACCCTGATAATCTAGAGTCATCTCTGACCATTAACTGGATGCTTACTGGAAACTGAGGAATAGCAGCTCCTCAGTCCACAAGATCATCCACAGCTGTGTCCATTCTTCACTCCTATGTCAGCCTGGGTCCAGTGTAAGTTGTATTAGGCTTTTGTGTCTGCTAAAACAAACTACCAGATACTGGGTGACTTCAGACAATTGGTATTTATTCTCTCCCAGTTCCAGATTGCAGAGGGCTGAGTATCACTGGGCTGCAATCAAGGTGTTCTCAGAACTGTCTTCTGTATTGTCTAGGAGACAATTTTCTCTTGAATCTACCAAACGCAAGTGGAATTACTGAGCCTAAGACCACATCATTTCAATCTCTGTCTCTATCTTCACAACATCTTCATGTGATGTGAGCTCAAATATCCCCTCTTCCTTTCTCTTAAAGGACATTTGTGATTGCATATAGGGCCCAACAGATAATCCAGGACAATCTCAGCTCATGTTCTTAATCACATCTGTAAAATCTATGCCATATAAAATAACTTTATAGGGTTTAGAACCTGCTTTCTTTATGGATCTTTGTTCAATATATTATGTAAGATTGCCTTGTCTTCTGGACTTAAGTGACATATGGAAGGTCTAAACTGCTCTTGAAACATTTAATAGCTTTAACTGCCTGGAATTTATATGAATAATAAGGAAGCAATTTGGGAGTCGTATTTCTTACAGGTTGAATTAAATCCATACCAGAGACTGCTCCTTTTGGGGGAATGAATGTAGATAAATAAAAGAATTACAAAGCTGAATTCTGGAGCTCTTTGAGGCTCAAAGTCACAATCACAAGGATTTTGAGAAGGTTCTGAGAGGGCAAAATCAGTAGCAAGGGGGAACACAAAGAAAAGGACAGGCCAGCTTTGACACAGCTTCTCGTGTGCTGGGACAGAAGAGGCTGAATGGCAAAGAGGATCTCATTGAAGGCAACAGTCCTGGGAGTAGTTTATAAAGCTTGAGTAAAGTGTGTGCAGTAAGTCATGGGAAAAGGGATTTTAAAGTGGAGCTTCCTGTCAGGAAACTGAGAAGGGACATATGGAAAGCTCAAGGAAAGAGGGAATGTCTTCTAAGTCACAGAGAGGAAAAGGACTGGTCACATGAAGTTGGATTCCTACCACTCAGCTGATGTTACGGAAGATGTACAGGAAGTAAATGAGACTGGTTACCAACCTGGTAACCACGCTTCCTTACATATAGATACCCAAAGAAATGAAATCAGTAGGTTGAAGAGACACCTGCTCTCCTCTCCATGGTTAGTGCAGCACTATGCAGAAGTAACCAAGATAGAACCAATCTAGGTGTCCATCAATGGAAGGATAAATAGGGAAAATACTGCATATGTGTGTATGGATGTCTAGTCCCACCTACATCTGTGCACACATAAATGGCAGAGTACTGTTCAGGCAGAAAAGGAAGGAAATCCTGTCATTTGTGACAAAGGTAGAGTTTTTCTCCAGTACTGGAGAGCTGTTTGAGAACAAAGCTGCAGTATAGCCCAAGTTGACTGGGGCTCAGTCAACCTATAGGTAGGTGGACATGAAAGGGCTCTGGGCTTATGAAAGAAAATAATGAGAATAAAGGACGTGGAATATAAAGAAAGGTTAGACATCAGAGTTCACAAAGTGGGCTTTATGTGCAGTCACACAGGACTCCGTCCTTAGGAGGATTCTGCTGCTGGAGTTTTGTTGAGTGCATCATGATCATTGCTGGGGATTTGTGATTGAAAACAAGAGCAGGGATATCTAGAAAGAAACAGCAGGAAAGAGGAGAGGTGAGATACAGTCAGGCTGAGGCTAAGACGAGATTCCCCAGATTGATAAGGAGACTGAAGCAGGGCCACGCAGAAGGGAACTTTGGAGAGAGAAGTGGGTAAAGAGAATTTCGGGGAACCGTCATTGCAGTGCAGCGAGTCTTTCACTGCTACTAAGCCCTCACGGAACCTTGAGTAACAGCCGGCAACACCGGTCAAGGATTTTTGGAGTCCGAGGTAGCGTTCTTTCATTTTGGTTCTTTTCACTCTGCTGCAGAAGAGCTCTGACGAAGTGAAAGTCCTCATTTTGCTTAGGTTGTTTATTTAATTAATTAATGTATTTATTTATTTTTGCTTATTTCCTCCAGAGAGCAGGGATCAGGGCGCCTGAATTTTAATATCTGCCCTCTCTGCTCCCTGCTGTATGCGCTGAGCATAATTTCAGCGACTGCGTGGACACCGATGACTGACTTTGAACTGGAGGGTATCTGCTCTTTACTTGAATAGTGGTGGCCTTGATAAAAAGAGGAAAGCACGAGAAATATACTAATCTTCACACATGAGCAAGCACTTCCACTGGAATAAATTCTGGGTGTAACTGCTCACACATAACTGCATATGTGCACATCAGATCTTTAGGTCTATTTAATTAGGAAACACCTTTTGTGTGTGTGTGCTAACTAAAATTAAAATAGCCAGCCTGACTTGTTCTGCACATCAGAGTAGGAGTAATGGGTTGTTTATTTGTATAATAATTAAGGCGATTTTTGGAGACTCCAGAGGTGAGTTTGGCATTGTAGCCAGTATTTTAAAGGCTGGGCATTTCATTATTACCAAGTCCCATTTTGTTTTGTATTGATGCATATAGTCAAAAGCCAGGACTGGTTGTATTTGCTCCATGTGGGAGAACAGGATATATTTTAAATTTTATAAAAAGAATGTCTAGGAGAATTAAATGAAAAAGTCTAATGATCAAAGAAATAATGGCTCATCCCAGAAAATATAGTATCTAAATATTTTCATCTACCAACCCTTGGATTTATTTTAATGTGCAAGAACGTTATAGAATGCAAAAAATAATAATAATAATCCTTACAAATGACTCTTTCTCCAGGAGCTGCATCTGAGTGGAGACAAGCACAGATGTCTTTATTAAGCTCTAGTCTAAGTAGCTTCCCTGGAGGCGACTCTGGCGGGGAAGCATTAGCAGGCTGATGCCTAATCTGTGAGAATCTCTGCGCTCATTACGGTGCTCATTAGCGGTGGGTGACCTCACAAGGAGACACGGGGTATTGCGATTTCTCTGATTCTTGGATCTTACATTTACTCTAGGGGGTGAGCATGCAGGATTTCACATACATCCTCTCAAAATGAGCCATTGTTCACACACAAATCCCCAGCACATTTCACCATACATCTCATTGCAATATGTAGTTTCCGTATCACGAGGACTCTCAGATGTGAGAGTGAGCTTTCAATGAACCATGTCATTGGAAAAAATAGCTGCACCAATAGCGCAGAAATTTTCAAGTCGATAATTCCATTCATTGGTTACTTTGGATAAAGTGACGTTAGTAACATTTTTAGAAAACATTGACGTTATCAAAAAATCAAATTATTAGTGAAATGATGACACTTTTGTCGAAGTTTGCGACAAATGCGTATCTGCTTTTGGCTCTGGCAACCTCAGGTGGACTTTCTTCTATAACTCAGGTCACATGAGAGGAAGCTCAACAGAATTGTGTGGGACTGGGACGAAGTTTCAACGTGTGTACAGACAGTGGTGGAAATCCTTCTCTTTCCTCTGAGCAGTCTGATTCCTGTGAGGGTAACCATCATGGTGTGAATTCTTTTCTACATCACAATTGGGTTCACATCTGTTTGTATGTTTGCACCTTTGCGATAGCTCACAACTCTGTCATCCTATCAGTTTCTCAACTAAAAGCAATGCTATACAATTAGACATTTGTTGGTTTTATGCAATTTCATCCTGAAGGGGATAATGATAACATTTACCATTAAAGTCGACGTTGCGTGTGAGCACTTAGAGCAACATTAGAGTCTTGAGCTAGAGATCTGTATCAAGTCTCTTGTGTTGGTAGCAGGCACATTCAGCCAACAAAGGTGCACTCCAACATGG